>NC_135439.1:9764376-10051876 GCF_051991255.1 Vanacampus margaritifer
GTTATTATAGTTTTGGAATTTTCATGTTAGTTTTTATTTCATTTTGAGTTGGAAAAAAAATTAATTTTCTTTTTTCAATTTAGTTACTTTTAATATATTTTTCAGGGTGGTTCTATTAGTCTTTATTAGTTTTAGTTTTTTTTTTTTTTTTTTTTTAATGCCTGGTTTTAGTTAGTTTCAGTATTAGTTTTCACTTTTAAAAGAAAAATATGTATTACATGTGCACAATATTTAATAAACAGCATGGTAAAATGAAACAACAAACAAACATTTGTTACCTAGCGTTGCATTTTGGCTGAGTTAAAAAGCAGAATTTTACGCAATGTCATCTGAAGGTGCTTTTCGATTGGCTGTTGCTCGATAACTTCACTTCCGCGTGACACACTTTCAAACGTCGTTAATCCGGTTAATATCGAATACATATACTTAAAATCACATCTAAAATCATCCCTAAAGACTCATGCATTCAATTAATTACCAAAGACTAAAAGGAGGGACATTTTCGCTATAATTATGGTCTTGTTTCATTTTCAAAGCTTTTGTTTTAATCACCAGGTGCTAGCTAGCTAGCTCCCTAGATGCTCGTTTACTTGCTAGGGAGTTAGCTAGCTAGCATCAAAGGCTAAAGCCAAATTGTAGCAGGGTTTTTCACCTCAGTTTTTTATTTAATTTATTTATTTAGCAAAATAAGGTTAAGGTTTACCCTTTTTAGAATGTTTGTTTTTCGTTTACTAAAATAACCTTGCTGCCAACAGAGAAGAGGTGGAGGTGTTCCTGCCCCCTCTGGAGCCTCAGTACTGCGTGGAGCAGGCCATGAACGCCATCCTCATAGACCAACCCCTAGTGTGCATTCCACGGCTCACCTACCTGCCTGTCCTCTTCAGAGCGTCAGTACCACGTCCCGTCCCACTCACGCCGACCCAAAACCTGCTTATACTTTTTTTTTTTTTTGTCTTTCAGGTTGCTGCCATGGGAATCCAACGTGGTTTCGTATCGTTTCATGGGCTCCGACAAGTGCATGTATCCCTTCATCGATGCCAAGAAGAAACAAATGTTAAACGGTGTCAACTCGATCGCATAGGTTTAATTCAAAAAGTCTTTCAGATTTATCGGGGGAAAAAAACTGTTCGACTGCCAGGATTCACTCACATGCTATTGGTCAGAACAAACGCAGACGCGAGATGACGACTCAGACAAGTGGTTATCAGCTTTGCAGTTATGTTCAATGAAAAAAAAAAAAGTTAAATGATGCAACTCTGTAACTGCTGCGTTGTATGTGTTCATACAATTAAAGTGGCCTGCATGGTCAGAGCACATATTTTACCTTAGAAACACCACTTTTGTTTAACACAAAGCTATTCTGCTGTATGAATTGCAACAGGATACAGGTTAATTGTAGCGTCTGCCATCTAGTGGAAGAGCATATAATTGCGCTGCCTGTCACGAAACGCTCTTGAAGTCCCTTCCAAAAGTATTGGAACAGCAATGTCAATTATTTTCCTTTGCGTTTGTTGTCTACAGAAAACAATTGGGTTTCAGATCAAAACATGACTGAAACACAAGCTCAGAATTCCAGCTTGTATTTCATGGTATCTTAAAACAACTCAGGACACAGTTCAAATGAGCAGAAGTATTTGAACAGACATTATTAAAGTGAGTAACATTTCATATTTGTTGGTGTAACCTTTTACTTGCAACAACTGCATCAAGCCTGCTTGGTGGTTAATCTTGGTCCAACCTGTCCATAAAAGTTTTGTGGCTCGTTTTTGAACTATCCAATCTGGCCACCCTTTTTTTGTTTGTTTGTTTGGCTTGCATATAAGCGAAGTGCGCGTCTCGACTGCACGGTGCATTATGGGCAGCGGCGTGGTGCATTGTGGGTAGGCTAAACTATCATACGGTCATTGAAAATGAATTGGATCCAATGGAATGAGCTCTGATTTATAACATTTCAACTGCTGGAAAGTTGCTGTTTTTTTTATTTAATGTGTTTTAAACATGCATAGCATGTGGTTTACTGACTTCGGGGGTTGACTTGCAAGCTTTAAGGTGTACAGTTACGCAAAGACTCACCATTTTAATCCCCGCAATTCAAATGACGGTTAGTTGGTAGCCTCGCTACCCCCCACGCATGCGCAAACGTAACGCGCACTTCGCTTATTATGGTATGGCTTTATTTCTTCTCTCAAAGTTTTCTTCAAACAGTGGATTGTGATACCTTCACCTCTAACCCTGTGGAGGTCGGCAGCGATGTCACTGAGTGTTTGGGCGTTTCTTTGCAGCGCTCACAATGTTTCTGTCATCAACTACTGTTGACAACCTTGGCCAACCTGTTCGATGTCTGTTGCTCTTCGTGTTTGCTTAACAGCAAATGCAGTTTTCACAGGTGAAACCCAAAGCCAAAAACAAGCACTGTTTATGCAATCAATCTAAAAAGCCCATTAGTTGCACACAATCACCAGTTTGGTCTCTAAACTTGAAATTAAAAGAAAATAACCCAACATATAAACAAGAAAACAAATGAGTCGAGCAAAAATAAAGGAAAAAGAAGAAAATAAAAAAAATACAAGTTAAGACTGATATTTGTTTTGTGCACATGAGCACGCAGGTTTATTTCCATAAGGAGCAGAAAGAGACCGGAGGCCGACAAAGTAGGGAACAGGAGTTAAGACTGCCTTGCCACACACAGTGGAAACAACATCACGTTACATCACACGCTACATTGACAGTAACACGCTCTTTCTTCCTGGCCCTGGCATGATCAATGTCGGTAACACGTCACTTGTGGGTTTTGAAAGCACTGGAGAAACATTTGACAGCTGCATCCTAGACAAAGATGAAACAAACAAAAAAACACAAATGGGACTTCTTCTTTTGTTTATGATAACCTAAAGGCAGTAATAAAACATGATACTTAAAATCAAGAATTAACAGGACACAATTCACAGTTTCCAAGTGAAGCCCCAAATCACTGGCTAGGATGCAGCTACTTCCACGAGTGAGCAAAAAAAAAATATATTTTTTTTTTTACAATTAAACAACATCAAGGAGAGCAAAACCAAAATGTTCACTTCAATCTTGTTTAACTGTGAACACGGTGTACCGGTGATTACGCCCAAAAATGTCCTGCCGTGATTGGAACACAGTGTCTTCACAAGTTTTTTTTTTTTAGTGCTTTGACAGTCAAGATGGTCTAAACGTTGGCGTCCAGGGGCGGGGCCAGTGTGCTTGAGTTAGCCGGTTTGGGGTGCAGCTCGCCTTCAACCTCCTGTGTGCCACATCTGTTGGAACCCGGCCCACTTAATGAGAACGATGCTTGTGGTTTACATGAACGTGTTTAAAAGCTGACTTCACGCTATAAAGTGAGGACTTACCCAGGGGCTGCTCCGTTTCCTGTTCGCTCGTTTAACAGCTGCTCGTACTCGGACAGCAATTTCAATATATTAAGTGCAGCCTGTAAAAGGTGAAGAAGAGTCATTTATATCTGTTTCCAGCAGCTTATTTACAGTTGACCAGATAACACGGCAAATACAAGCATTTTAGCTAGTTGTATCAAACTAAGTTAGGAGTTTAATCAAAATGTAGACAGACTCAAAAAACGTGACGAACATATTTTGCGAGACTTTACGATAAATGGAACCGCAGGCTAACCTAATAGCAGTTTTTTTAACGGCTATTTGGGAGTTATCCCAGGGTTAGCGTGTGGGTAAATAGTTAGCCCACGCGCTAACCGTTAGCTTGTGAATTAGCAGCTATTTGGGAGTTAGCGGGGGTTAGCCCGCGAGCTAACGGTTAGCCCGCGAGCTAACATTTAGCCCGTGAATTAGTGGCTATTTGGGAGATGGCATTATAGTTGGTGCAAAAGCTGAGGGCAAACAAAAAAAAACTTTAACATGTTGCAAATCACAAAACCTGTTTAATAAACATGTGCTTAAAGGCATTTAAGCAGTCACGTGCTGGAGTTTTTATTATTATTAAAAATGGTGAAACTCGGATTTGTAAGTCAACCAGCATCGCAAAATGGCCTGTGTTGAACTTTCTTCCTGTACAAGCCCTCGCAGGAAACACAACTGAGACGATGTTTGGATTGTCCTACCATATCATGACAGGATTCGACATCTTTTCCCATTCCATGGCTGATGAGCGGCGGCTGGGCGGAGCAGTTTATCAGCGATACAAACTCATTCTTATTGTTTTTCGGGAAATCTTTGTATTCCACCTGCAAGCAAAATAAGAAAGTGCTTTCTGTTCGGTGCGCAACGCCGAGCTGATTGAAGACGCCGAAGAGGACGACTACCTGCAGGCCCTGCACAGACGCGAGGTAAGCAAGCTGTTCCGAGGGCCTGGTGAGGGGCCCGTGGGGCGTCTGGATATTTTTGTTCTTGAGGATGGCCTCGGCCGTGTGGGACGTGCCCGAGTACAGCAGCTCGTTGGCAATTACGGCCGTGACGGTGGCCTTGCCCGGGTTCGGTGTTGCTCGCACGTAATCCTTGCCCTGGGGTCCTTGGCAGGCCCCGACCGCTTGAGCCAACTCGGGCACCATGGGCAGGATGCCCGCGGGAAGCTGCTGGTGACTCAAGTAAGGCAGGCGGAACTCCTCCTCCTTGGACCCTGGAAAATATCGTGGGTGGATGTGACGAAAACAAAGAGAGAGTCAAAATGTGGACATTCCAAGCACTTGCACTCACCCAGTTGCACCTCCTCCATTGAGCCGGGCTCAAAAAATGTCACCTTGCGTCCATCGCCGGGCTTCTTCACAGGGGTCTGAAGATTCCACAAACGACGGACATTTAAGATTAAACATACAAACAGGGTCATGCTTTTCTATTACCTAAAACGGTCAAACAAAATACCCTCTCTTCAGTTTTAAGTGCCGGTTTAGAGGGCAGAGGCTGAGGCACTTTGTATCCGAGTATCTCCAACATCTTCTCTGCCGCGTTCTTCTTGGCCACTTTTTTGCTCGGCCCCATGCCCTCCGCAGACTGGCCGCGCACTCTCACCTGGGACAAAAGCATGCAGGGTGAAGCACGTATTAGAGGCTAATATGCATGGAGCACATTCAAAACTTCCAAAAAGAGATGTCAAAATTAATTGATACATTTTCAAGTTATCGATTATCATATTAGCCAACAATTATTTTAACTCATTCACTCCCAGCCATTTTAACAGACAGAAGCCACTTCGCTCCCGGCTGTTTTACTGGATTTTGACTGATGTCCGCAGAATATTCTGTTCTAGCACTATAAAAACATGGAACAAACCAAAAGAAAGATTAGTCTCTTCCTTTTTTCAGGGAAAAAAAAGTATATTTGTATGTGTTTCCATTTTAACATTAGAATATAGCCAAGTTTCATCATTATTCACAAACCTGTTGAAAACACTGGCAAAAAGTATGGAGGGCCAAAACTGCCAAAATTTAAAATAAATGAATAAAGTGAAAATAAAAACGGATATAAAAATTACAATAAAAAAAATACAAATGGAAATATATATCCCTAAATAAATAAATAAAAGTAAAAAATACAAAAGTAAAAAACAAGATTCAAAAAATACAAATAAATATAAAAATGATTGATCTCTTATACTCTGCTGCCACCTGCTGGCCGTTTTTTGTAACGACTACCATTGCTTTAAGCGACCTCTTCAGGTCAGAATCTGTATCAAAGCCTTCTGTATGCTCTCGCATAAAAAAACACATTACAAATGTCTAAATACGTTTTGGGGAGTGAAGGGCAAAGTAGTTAAAAACGTATTTAGATGTTTTTGGGTTTGAATGAGTTAATAATGGAGTAATTGTTTGGAGACATTTTTTTATTTAAAATTGTCCAAATCCTCTGATTTCAGCATATCAACATTAGTTGTTCACCGATTTCTGTAGTTCTTCTTGAAAGAAGACCGATTATCTTCTGTGTTTAATCAAAATAAGACATTTGCAAACATCCTTTTTTACTTTGGAAAACAATGACCAAACAAACCGGTAACGCAAACATCTATCCCCCCCACCCCCTACTTTTTTTTTTTTTTTTTTTTAAATCACTATACGAATATGAAGTACGAAATAACCACCAATCACTGGTTAATAAACAGTAATCTGGGAGGAAAATGCGTTTATAACACACCTTAATGCAAATTTAAAATGAATCCAATCAGTCGATTAATCGAATGAATAATCGGTAGATTAAATCGATTCAAAAAAATATTTGATAGTGACACCACTACTTCCAAGACAAGCTTGTGCCGGGGAGAGCCTTGCCCCACGGAAAACACAACGAAAACCAAGTGCAGTGTGAAAAGGCCTCGTGCTGGCCGATTGACGAGCGCTCGTGCCACGGACTCACTTGCATGACGAACTCCCGACGCCGCGGCAGCCCTCTCTCCGTCACCATGCTGTATTCCGGCTCCTTCTCCTTCTTGGCCTGCTGGATCTGAGCCAGACGGCTGATGGGATTCATTCCCTGACCGTATTCCGGGCTGGTCTGCAGCTGTGGGGGGGTCATTTGTCATTTCAGGACAGAAGAAGCTTTCTGGATTCAAGGTGAATCGTCTTCAATAACAAAGATAAGTCCAGTTGCCTCAATTCAGCCTTTGAGGGTCAGATTTTTTTCCTTCATATTTATTCATCTTGTTTTCAGTGTAAATATTGCATAAGAACACAAACTGAGTCTCATCAAGAATCAGTATGCTCTAGTTACTTTATTCTGTTACATTTGGCTTGTGCACTTGAATGCGAGGACATTTAGCCTGGAGGCGTGTGTGCCTCTGCCCTTTCCATTTCTTTTGCTTGTTTAAAACAATGACGCAAATACAATAACTGTCGAAAAGCAAGCGTTTTTGGGGGGGCTATCTGAAATGTAAAAAACAAATAAAAAATAGGGCTGGGTGTCCATTCTAATTTCCTCAATTGATTCACAAGAGTTCAGTTCGATTCAATTTTTTTCTGATTCAATTCACTTCAATCCGATATTGATTAATTATGGCACAAAGTCAAGTACATGATTAAAAACTCCACAAATATTAAATTTCAAAGTAAATTTTGAAGAGGCTGTATCTGGTCAAATGATTTAATAACACGTGTTATTTCGCGCCATTTTCACTGAAGCAATCCCCTTTGCTCCGGCTGTTTTACTGGATTTTGACTGGTTTTGCGAGGTCCACAGAATATTGTGTTCGATTACTATAAAAACAAGGAACCTACCAAACGAAAGATTAGAGTCTCTTCTTTCATCAGGAAAAAAAAGTATATTTATATCTGTTTCCGTTTTGCAGCAATTAGAATTAGAATATAGCTAATTTTAATCATGATTCACAAATCTGCTTAGAATTGTGAGTAAATCGGCTTGTTTGCAACATGGCCCTGGTTGATCTCTTCTACTCTGTTTCCACCTGCTGGCCGTTTTTGTAATAACTACCATTGCGTCAACCGTTTTGTGCAGTTGAGAGGCTGCATTAAAGCCTTCTGTATGCTCTAGCATAAAAACAAAAAAACGTATAAATAGGTCTTTGGGACACTTAAAACGTTTACAATGGAACATATTTATACGTTTTTGGGAGCAAATGAGTTAAGTGTTACACAAACATTGACAAGAATGAGATGAAAATATTTTACATTAATTCAATCATTGTAAATATAAATCAAAATGATTCTGAATGATCTTAGAAGTGGAATAAATGTAAGAAAATACTTTTAAATTCATTTGAAGTGTAAATGTCAAGAAAACAGCAAGATACACAAAAAAATTGGCCTTTAAAATTCAATTTTTCAAAGAATTTATGGGAAGAAGAGATATATAAAATAATCGATAGAGCTTGAAAAGGAAAATCGATTCGATAGGTTATTCAATTTTTTTAAACCCCTATCAATGTTAACAATTGATTATTAAATTGCCCATTTCGTCAACCCAGGACATTTGTCACATTTAGGCCACGCATCTTAGACAATTTCTTTCACAAATCACATCCAATTTTAATTTTCCAAATGTCCTTTCCTTTTCAAACTCTCTCACGTGCAACATTTTCTGAGTACCTTAATAATGGATTTGGTTTTCTTCTTGATGCGGGGCAGCATCTTCTCCACGCTGGGTATGTGAGGTAACCTCTTCAAGTCCCCGAGCACGGCGGCAGCTGCCAACTTCTTTGCGATCTTTTTACTCTTCCCCTCGCCCTCTCCGGTGAACTCGCCCACCGCAACGCGCACTACAAAGCTCTTGATGTGCGGCGGGCCTTCTTCTTTTAACACCTGGATGACACAATTGACGCCGACATGTTGGGAAGCGCCCCGCCGACGTGTTGCTAATGAGCCTCCAATTAAAAGTAGGCGATACCTCAAAATTGACCGGTAGATTGCGCTTCAGTGCGATCTCAAACACTTGACTGATTTCTGACTTGTTGAGGTTCTCTTCTTCGGGCTCTTCGTTCACCTGGGGGGGAAGCAATGAATGCAGATCGAGTTGGTCAACAGGAATGCTGAGCGCACGCCTCTCACCTCGGGCATTTGCTGCAATATGGGCTCCTTCTGCAGCACTCGCAGGGCCTTCGTGGCTGCGTCTTGCTTGGCGAGCTGCCACGTGCGCCCCTTCCCGAGAAACTGCTGGCCTCCGATGGATAGTTCCATGTGGTAGATCATTGGTCCCATGGGGGCAAATGGGTAGTAGTAACTGCACACACAATTAACTCATTCACTCCCAGCCATTTTCGCTGAAGTAATCCCCTTCGCTCCCGGCTGTTTGACTGGATTTTGACTGATTTTGCAAGGCCCACTGAACATTGTGGTCTATTGCTAGACATGGAATCTACCAAAAGAAAGATTAGAGTCTCTTCTTTCATCAGGAAAAAAAAAGTACATTTGTATCTGTTTCCGTTTTGCAGCAATTAGCATTAGAATACAGTATAGCTAAGTTTCGTCGATATTCACATTCCTGGTGAAAAAAAACACTGACAAAAAGTATGGAGAGCCAAAACTGCCAAAATTTAAAATAAATAAAAGTGAAAATAAAAAAGGATATAAAAATTATAATTCAACAATTTTATAAAAATAAATAAATACAAATGGAAATATATATCCCTAAATGAATAAATAAAAGGTAAAAAAATAAAAATAAACAGATTCAAAAAATACAAATAAATATTGAAATAAATACAAAAATAAATATATAAATAGAATTAAATATCAATCAATCAATCAATAAAAACGCAACGGCGGAGCCCAACCCAAGCCACTCTTAGGACCGCCCCCTCATTGGAATAACATTTGGACCTCACAGAGCGTCTGCAGCTTGAAATAAATAAATGCGAGAGTAGAGCGTTTTTATTTATTGATTGATATTTCATTGTATTGATACATTTATTTATATATATATATATATATATATATATATATATATATATATATATATATATATATATATATATTTTATTTCCATTTATATTAATTAATTAATTATTTTTTTAATTATACTTTATATCCGTTTTTATTTTTACTTTATTTATTTATTTAGTAATTTATTTATTTTTCATTTTGGCGTTTTTGGTTCTCCATAAAAATAAAAATAAAAGAGTTTGTTGCAACATTGCCCTGGCTAATCTCTTATACTCTGCTGCCACCTGCTGGCCATTTTTATTTTTTTTATTTTTTTTTAATAACCACCATCTTTTAAAGCCACATCTTAATGTCAGAAGCTGCATCAAAGCCTTCTGTATGCTCTCGCTTATGAA
The DNA here is from genome assembly GCF_051991255.1 of Vanacampus margaritifer. Classification (NCBI taxonomy): domain Eukaryota; kingdom Metazoa; phylum Chordata; class Actinopteri; order Syngnathiformes; family Syngnathidae; genus Vanacampus; species Vanacampus margaritifer. The sequence goes on from NC_135439.1 coordinate 9,774,088, forward strand.
ACATAAAAATATGTAAACACGTTTTGGGGAGGGAAGGACAACGTATTTAAAAATGTTTTTGGGATTGAAATGAGTTTAAAAAAAAAATAGACAGATTATCGAAACAGAAAAAGTGGGCAATACATGGGCCAAACTTACTGTTGCATAGAGCGGTGATAGGGCGCCGCGACACGGACACCATAACTCATGTTTGTTGGTCTCATCGGGAATTGGTCGACGGGTTTGTATATGGGCTTTTTACTAAGTCTTGAGCATAATGCGTTCAACTCCATGATTTGAATCATACCATCTGTCAGGAGGAAGCACACGTCAAAGCAACCAATCCTGACAAAATGTGATTTCTTGGTCACGGGAGCAGTGTGATGCACCCACCCGAATGCCTCCCTGTGTGGCGGGGCGTCCTGATGGTGGGCTTTGGAAGTAGCGTCTCAGCCAGGGCAGACGTAGCAGCGGAATGCTGGGCCTTCTTGATGCTGGTCCCGTCAGCATCCCAGTGCTGATCTCCCAGTGTGAGCCGCACTGAGAAAATCTGATTGGGAAGAAACATTGCAAGGCTCTCCATTTATGAAATAATAACGAAGAAATGAAGGCAGTTTGCGGGTGAAAGATTTTCCCAAACATACTTTGGAGTGAGCCGGTCCTTGCTCGCTCAGTAGCTTATACTCGGGTTGGAGCTTGTTGAAACGGGCTAACTCATTCACCAAACACATGGGGGTCTTCTCTTTAGGGTTTGCCATGTTAGATACTGGAAGAACAAAAAAACAACGGTTGACGAAATGTGACAGATGTTGGACTAAAACAGAGTCAATTTTAAAAGGCCATTAAGATGACATCTCGGAAACGTTATGTTTTTTTTTTGTGTTTTATTTTTGTTTGGGATGATTCACTCCAAAAGTGAGGATCAGCCCCAATTAGCTATAACTATGCTTGGAAATATTTTCTGTTGCGCGACAACAGATATCATCATCGGCTATAAAATTGTTGTAAGTACACCTCTGCATTATAAAAAATAAATATATAAATCAACTTAAAAATAAAAAATCATTTTATATTTTTAGTCTGTCACAGAAAAGATTTGAAGTGCATCACTTTGCCTGAGAGCGCTACTGCCACCTACTGTAGTCAATGTGCACTTTATTCTTGAAAGGCAAAAAAAAAAAGAGCATGTTCCCCAGATCTTACGTCCCAGTACTCCTAATTGTAATATTTTAAAATCAGCCAATCAATATCGCGTTGTATTTCATAAATCAATTCAAACGGATTTCTGAGCATAAATTAACCAACGAACCCGTGATGGTCGTGTAGGGAGTGGCCGAGCCCGCAGGGAGAGCGGAACTCCTGACGGGCTGGCCGGCGCTCTCCGACGCCAACGTGCTGGCCGCACAGGGGATGCTGAAGCCTGGTTGAGGCTGAGGCTGCCCGAGTTGCAGCGGGGCGGGGGCAGCGGCCATGGGACTGGTCGGACACTGGAACTGGAGCTGGGACATGCTTGCTGCTCTGGGTTTGTCACGAGGGGGGGCTTTGAGAAGAAACTTTTCAGTGTAGCAATGATAGGGGAACTGTTGATAGAAAAGAGGATCGATTAGCACTGTGAGGAAACGAGAACATTTTTTTTTAAAAAGGAATACAACCTTAACATTTTGTGGACTTGTGATGAAAGCCCTCAAAAATGTGAACATGTTTTACAACCCTAGGTTGTATTATCAATTTGAACTAATTCAGGTTTGTCAGGAGTAGTGACTTCAGTACCATCTTGCAGCCTGACAAGAAACAAAGGAATGTTTTTGCTAACGCACACTTTGAATTTCCTCCTTTAGAAACAACCAGGTGATTGAGGACGCCGCTTGCCCGGAGCGTCACGACCGCCCTGTTCAAAGATGCTGTTGTCGTTTCTGACTCCTCTTCTTAGTGAAAGGCTATATGGGATTTAGACGATTTGACCTTCATTGTGGCCCATGACATCAAATGATGACGTCATCGATATAGCTCCTCATTAACACTTTTTTTTTAAAGCAATGCTTCATTTATTGAAATAAACAAATACAAATAAAATGTAAGATTAATGTTGACGGTCACGCATATCCTTTAATAAAATAATTATTTTATAAATATTTATATATATATAATTGTCATTTGCACATTACATAGATCATATCATACCCACTCACGCACTCTGAAGGGATTTCCCTCCAACAAAGACCTCATTCTTTTTCTCACCAGAGGTGCACAAATAGGCGGAGTTCAGTCTAATTTGTTTTCAGAAACACTCCATTAACTCTACACTACAAACCCTTCATGGGTGTCAGAAGAAGAAAACCGTAGACTTCCGCTATTTTTAATCAATTAAGTGGGAGGGACGGCGAACAAGCCAGAAAGCCTTCAAACGCGGTAGAAATTAATTGCATATACTCATCATTGCACACGCATGCCCATTCTACATGACAATAGCTTTAATATCGAGTTTGTGTTGAAATTAGGCCGTCGTGAGAGTCGTGCTGTGCAGACAAGACCACGTCCGAGATTCCTAGCGTCCTTGCTAACGCAGGTAATCTCTTCAGACCTTTTGTGAAATATTGAACACATTATAAAGCGCGTCAATTGTGTCAACGCAGAGACGAACCACCAACCGAAAAGCTAAAGGAGCTGACAGTGTCCCCCCCCCCACACAGGTAAGAGAGAGTATTCTCCTTTTTCTCCCCCACTGAAGACCAGCCGACGAAAGTGATAGCTTTGCTACGTTAGCCTCGACCAAGTCTGCACAATACAAAGCCTCACCTTTGCGTTCTCCTCTCAGGTTTGAAGCTGCTCAATGGGACACACTGGTTTGGTGACGTCTGGGTTACTAAATGGCCTCGTTCAAGGGCTCATTTATGCATTTTTTTTAATCAAAACGTGGGCGGTGGAGAAGTGGACATGGGGGAGACAGGGCAAACACTAAAGAGAATGGCTGGACGTTAAGTCGGGCTTCAGGAAGTGACGTCACGGCAAGAGGAAATGTTTCCAAAATAAAGCACCCAGCGGGGCGACATACCACATCATCATGGTGTTGGGAGTCTACTTGACCAACTGCAGTGTTTATTTGGGGTACGGTGTTTACGGATATTTTATACAAATACACTTTCTGTTAATTTTGCCTTATTTCATGTATTAGTTTTCCCATGAGTTGATACTGTATTTTTTTATACAATATTATAATCAATTATCAACCCCCCAATCTAAATGTATTTTTATTTTCCTTTAGGGATTATTCCACATGTTCACTTTAAACTCCAGTCAGTTTTACAAATACCATCTACTGACAAACATGACGCAATTCAGTGTTCAAAAAGTTCAGTTTTTCTGGGTGCAGCTCAAATTTTCTTTTAAAATCCACTGTCAATGCCACACCTGCTATGGAAACAAAACATGGAGCGTTTTTCCCCAATCCAAACTATTTTCAGTTTAATGTTGGATCATATCACACATTTTGTTTCAGAACAGTACGCAGTTTTGCTTTAAACTTCAGTCAGCTTTACAGATGCAATGTCTGCTGTGAAAATAACTACGATACAGACACATGCCCCCCCCCCACCCCCACTCCAAATTATCCTAAATGTTGATTTAGCACTTTTGCTCTGCAATATTCAACACTGAACATTTCAACACTTTCACTTTGAACTTCATTGCCTGAAAACAACACAAGGGGGTGGAAGATGCCAAAGAAACATGATAGCACCTATTATGGAACCACCTGTTACTTCTTGTTATAAGGGGAGGAGTCTATTTAAGATGCCATGATTTATTCAAATGGTGCAAAGCATCTATTTGAGTAAATATGGTACATTTATGTTCAATTTACCATCATAGCGACTTCGGATTCTCATTAAATAGTATTCATAAGTTTATTTTAACAGTACGAATAAGCCAAAACAAGTTTTGCAGCAAAATTAATCAGCAGAGTAAAAAAAGGAAAGAAAAAGCATAACTATTTACCTCAGCATAGTTACTAATAAATATAAAATTGGTTAGGAATTGCTATAAAATATTGCTTCTAGGGTCTACAGTTCCTCTCCAAGTTTGAAAGTCAGGCCCATCCATGAGAGATGTGGTTACAAGTGTACACGTCGTCACACATTGTACGCCTGACAGATGTTTAGCGAGTCCCTTAGCATCAGGTCACGCAGGCGCCACAGCGCGTCCGCCATGGTGGAGTGGGCTCCTTTGCTCTTCAGCCAGTGCGCCGGCAGCCGACTCTCTTGCTCTTTGGTCATGTGAGCGTCTCGCCTTTGAGCTGTTGTGGAGACGAGTTTTTGGATTCAAGTTATTAAGGCAGGGTTTCCATTGCGTAATTCAAGACAAACAATTGGGATGTGGATCAAAATCAGATGCGTATCAGATATCTGCAATTGCAGTGTAAACGCACAGATTTGATCTACCACATCAATGCGAGATTTTATATAGAACACTTTAAGCTTGTTAAAATATTTAAATGTATCAAAACAGCCAGCATTGAAAAGTACATAGAAATAAATAGACAGTCAAAATAACTGAAAGCAAGCCGTCATAGGGGTAAAAGCAGCCTACTTTCGAACCTTTCAGCGTCTGGTCCCACTTGCTGACTGTGCTGGAGTCTGAATTCAAGCCCTCGATATACTTCAGGTAGGCCTCCGAGTGCAGCACCCTCTGAGTCTTCGGCGGTGGCGCTACAAACATGGGCGGAGTCTGGCCCTGTCCTGGGTAGGGCGGGGGTGCATGCGGTCCTGGGCTGAACATCCCTGACTGACATGGAAAGATTTGTTGTTTTCTACTAACAATTCAATCAAAATACAATTGAAACAAAGTTGTTTCTACATTATTAACTCATTCACTTCCAGCCATTTTCACTGAAGCAACCCCCTTCACTCCCGGCTGTTTTCCTGGATTTTGACTGATTTTGCAAGGCCCACAGAAAATTGTGTTCTATTGCTACAACGACATGATGGAATCTACCAAAAGAAAGATTCTCTTCTTTCATCAGGAAAAGAAAGTATCTGTTTTGCAGTAATCAGCATTAGAATAAAATTAAGTTTCATCATTATCAAATCTATTTAAAATTGTGAGTAATTGAGTCTTTTTTCAACGTGGCCCTGGTTGATATCTTTTGCTCTGCTACCACCCGTTGGCCGTTTGTGTTCTTTGCAGTTGAGAGGCTGCACCAAAGCCTTCTGTATGCTAGCATAAAAAATAAAAAAAAATCATTAAAACGTATAAATACGTTTTTGGGACACTTAAAACATTAAAAATAGAACATATTTTTACGTTTTGGGGAGCAAATGAGTTGGTACAAGTCTATGAGTGTGGATATTGTAATGATAGACCGATATGTTTTATTTCAAGGCCAATACAGATTATTAGTAGTCAAGGAGGCCGATATTCATTTGCAGTAAGAGAGAAAATATTTAAAAAAACAAAACAAAAAACACGTATTCTTTTATAACTATATTGACAATTTTTTTTAATTTTTCTTTATTGTAACAAAAATTGGTTCCAGGCTCATTAGCATGTGTTAAGCTAAAGCTAAGCAAGTGAATAGGTCTCTTAAGTTTTCTACTGTAAATAAAGTTTTCTAAAATGTCAACATATTTTGTGAATGACAAGCTCCCTGCATCGCGACAAATGTATGCAAATGTAGCTAAATTGGGGTTTTCGTTAAGAGTTTGTGAATATGTTCCAAATGTGTTTACTGTCTGTGAACATCTTACAGTTCCTGATGAAACCCCCAAATTCGCTACGTTCGCAAGCATTCACTGCTCAGTGCAATATCAGCTTTATCGGCTGATGCCGATATTTGTCAAAATGCCAAATATCGGCCTATCCCTAGTATATGCAGCTGCGACAACTTTATTTCGCTCACGGGATAAAAAAAAATATATCGACCACTAAACCACCCACAGTTGCATAAATGCGAACATGAGGAAAAGTTTAAGACGGGCAATTGTTTGTAGCTCACCTGCTGCATGTAACCTCCTGGAGAAGAACTTCCCGACATGCCGTTCACAGCAGCACCCATAATGCCTATTGAAAAGGAATCATCACTCTTTGTCCAACAACTACAGCGACACCAGCAACTTCTAACCCCCCCCCCCCAAAAAAAAGCAGATGTACTGTATCGTGACTTCAGCTGAATGTTAGTAGTTGAGTATCAGTGTTATCACATGCGTCAGTCGTGTCAATGTCAACCCTGACTACTCGAGCGCCACCCCGTCACATGGATCAGACGGCGACCCCAGTAAACCCTTACCATGATGAAGCATGCCCGGGAACCCGGGCATACCACCTTGTTGGAGATGGTGAGGAGGCAGGTGGGGCCCCCCTGCATGGTAAGGTGACATTGGGGCCACACTCAACAAACCCTCATGGGGGCCCTGCATGGGCATGTAAGGTGGCCCGTAAGCTCCCATCATGCCTTGGGGTGGGGAAGAGGGCGAGGAGAAGATGACAACATATTCATGCATAAGTGACATGCAACTGACTGTGATATGACATGCACTATTGTTGCACACACTTGGCCCCTTTCACACAAAGGCCTCATCAACGCATCTCCATAGCTCTAAACCAGAGCATGGCCAGGCAAACTATTCAGATCATGAAATGTGGTGTTTAGAACTAATGTCAAAACAAAGTGCAAACCATTAGCATTTAATGGAGAGGTAACAGAAAACAGTGGTCATTTTCATTGACGTTAGCCTCTGCTTGGCAAAACTAATTGACGTATGATATTACTAAATTAATTGTATTTAGAGGTGTCCCGAGGTCTGATATCAGCTAAAATTACAGTATCAGATTATATCGGTCTACATACAAAATCTCAGATATTAGCTATAAAACAACACCAAGCCCATTTACAGCACAAATACTACCTTGGCTATTAAGAGATAGACCAATATTTTTTTTCAGGGCCGATACCGATGCCGATTATTAGTAGTCAACGAGGCCGATAACCAATATTTGGAGCCGATATTAATTTTCAGTAAAAAAGGGGGCGAAAAGATATTGGCATCAAAAAAATAAAAAAATACAAATGTCAATCTTGACTTAGTTGTATATGTTTTTTTTCTTCTTGGACAATAGACATTATTTAAAATTTCTAACAAAATGTTCAGAGAGCTCCCAAGGTCTTAAAAAGTTAAATGGAAACTTAAAACATGTACCGTAAAAATACTATAGGTCTAGTTTTCTACAGTAATTTTTTTTTTCCAAAATAAAAAATACGTTCACATTTCTTTGTTTTAATGTGGAATAAAAACAAATGGTTCAGATGGGTCCCAGGGTCAGCAGCATCTCTTATAAAGTTAACTGAACATTTTAATAATTCCCTGAGAGTAAAATGGTTTTAGATTGACCTTTTAATCGGCCATTAGATTAAAAATAATAATAATAAAAAAAAAGAAAATAACGATACCAATATTTGTCAAAATGCCCAATATCGCGGCAATAATCAGCCAGGCCAATTATCCTTGACAAGCTCTTTATCAAATAGGAAATCATCATAACCAGCGATCATGTGACAAATTGAAGGACTACGGGGTCAAGTTGTAAAAACTATTCACCGATATACTGTATATCCGAATATCACCTTTGTGATATTAACTGTAGGGATGAGCGAGTATTGATACCAGGTGTGTTGGTATCAGCAACACATTTAAATAAATACTTATCATGGGCCTCCTACTGAAAAATACCAGGCCGTGTGTGTGAAAGGCACCGGAGTAATAAATGAGTGTTAGCAGGCAAAACAAGAATGGAAGATTTACAGTTAAAATGGTTATTCATGCAATGTCATGATCATGCAGTTTTAAAGTTGAAAAGCATAAAACTCAAGGTAAAAAAAACAAAAAAAAAGCCGTTTTTTAACGGTTAAAAAGTTTGAAATAGTCCTGCCTCATTTCCTTGCTGCCATGTAGTCAAACACCCGTGCTTGTGTCTGAGAGGGGTTACCTGACATAGGTGTCATGGTCTGGTTTATCATGCCCATAGTGCTAGGCGAAGGCACGACCCCCATCAGTGACCCTACGGGGGTACCTGATCTTGGGGACGCTTGCTTCAGGGCTGGCCTGTCCCGTTCCTGTTGCTCCACGATTTTGGCTGCCCGTTCTGCAACAAAAAAGGCAAAATGGTCGCCACAATTCTGGATCAGGATCTTAAAGCATTTCTTCTCCAGCTTCAACCTTCATAGTCTGCTTTCTTGACAGCTTCGAGGTTCCTCCACTCGGTGCCCACCAGACGACTCAGTTCGCCGAAAGAAAAGTCCGGGTGTCGAGCTTTGATGACTGCCCGCATCTCACTGCTGAACAGGATGTAGCCGCTCATGTTGATCTTCCTCTTGGCGCCTTCCTTCTTTGACAAGCCTTTAATCTTTGGTGTGGACTGGAATTTAAAAAAAAAAAAATGGGGTGAAGCAGTTTTATGTTTAAATTAGGGGTGTCATCATTAGTATGTAATAATAATGCATGTATTTGTGGAGGCTGAGGTCATGTTGTATTTTACAATTTTTAAAAGTTACTTCATGTTAGATAGCTCTTAGTAGGAAAAGAAAAATGCACTGAGTTGTCCACTTCGTCTTACAAATGCAACTATGCCATCTAGTGGCAGAAAAATGACCTCAAGACAAATCAATATCACACCCGTTTTTTTACATTACAGTACATATTTTTAATTTTAACTCAATTTTATGATTTTTTTTTAATTTAATTTTATTATTATGAAATTACTGTATCAATGACTAAATGATCCGGCCATATTTTCTATTAGTTTAACAAAAATACTTTTATGATTACAATATTTTATTGTACATTTAGAACAGATATCAACTTTGCGATTAATCGTGAGGTAACTATTGAAATCATGCGACTAATTCCGATTAACAATTTTAAATCGCTCGACAAGACCAAACCCTTGTTTATATCTCAATATGAGTAAAAATATTAGTGGTCTGTGAATGTATACCTGAGTAGGTGTGTAAGGCATGCCGTCCATGTCGCTGGTGAGAGAGGTTTGCATCTGAGGTATAGAAGGCGTTTCCATGCCCTCGTCGTCGTCATCCATGTCGTCCATGTCATCATCTCCATCCTCGACATCCGCTAGTTTCACCTCAAGCTCGTCTATCTTCTTATTCAAAAAGGGAGACGCTTCCTTCTGTGGAACTATTAATTTCCTGCGGATGACCGAAAAAGAAAAAGAAATTCAGCCTCGTACCGATTGTGCTTTGAATCACAAGTGCTTTGTACAAACGGGCTCACCTAAAATAATAGACCTCATCCTCCACCACTTTAGAAGAGTACGAGAAGCGCTTCATCCCCTTGAACTTTTTCACCAGTTTTTCAGACTCTATGTAGCGGCTCTCGCAAAGAAGATTATCCTCTTCGGCAATCTCGGTAGGTCTGCATGACAGGTAGTCTTTGAATGATGACACCATGCATTTGCCTGAGAGAGAGAAAAAACAAACAATGACGGTAACAACTTGTACGGGTGTTAGAAAAAAGTGATTCGGCAATATATCGCGATATTACAGCGCGCAATTCTCGAATCGATTCAATATGCGGCCGCATCGATTTTTAAACATCAACTTTTTATGGAAATACTCAACAAAACGTGTTACTTAGGGTTAGGATTCACACATTAAGCATGGAAGAATGTTATATTAATGGAACATTAAGCCTTAATATTTGATTTCAGCAACCTGAATTTTCAGATAAATAAATACATTTTCATACAAATCTTACAGTGTACATGTACAAGTTTACTGATTAGTATTTTCAGGGATGTGATTTGACCAAAGTGAAATTATCTGAAAATTTAGCCGGGGGTCTGGGGGCCGCTGGCACCCAGCTAGGTCCAGGGCAGTGCCCTGGTGGGGGGACAAGGGGGTAGCTCATGACCCGGAGCTCATGGGTTTTCCGTGTTTTTAAGTACTTTCAATGCACTCACATGACAAAGAAATAGACAAAACAACAGCATAAATTTTCAATGTATATTGAACTATCCCATATAAAATGGCAGTTTTAGTCAACTCAAAATCAGTCACATTCAAAAACATTGGACTGCCTTTGCTTTTAAAAACTATCACTGAGAATATCATCATATCTAACTAATGTGATTACTAAGTTAACACATAAATAATGTTGAAGAGTTCAAATTTCATGAACAAATAATTGTATCATGACCAAATGAAAAGTAACTCATATTAGAGCATACCACAAATGTCTTTGTTATAGCAGAAGATGTTATCTGTCGGAGTCATGTGCATACACAATGAACTACTAAAAAAAAAAAAAAAAAAAAAAAAAAAAAAAAAATCGGAATTTTTTTTTTTTGGGGGGGAGATAAAAAAAGCGGAATTCCGCGAATTAGCGGAAAAATCACATCCCTGTATTTTCTAAATTTGAGTAAAAAAAAAAAAAAATCGCAAAATCAATTTCTAGATTCGTATTGGGACTAATCGATATCGAATCGAATCGCCAGGTACTAGGCAATTCGCACCCCTATTAACAAGAGTGAAAATGGGCACGTGGCTGCTATACTGACTTTTGTAAGGAATAAAGCACAGTACCTGTGACACACGTGATGGGCAAGGTCTCCTCCAGGTGGCTGAGAAAGACCTCTCTCTTGTAAAACATCTTGGTGGGCTCGTGCGCCGTTTCTTCTGGGTGGATGAAGATGGGTCCAAAGAAGAAAGTGGTTCCATTCTGCACCCAAAGCTTCTCCAGCCTACACACCCCAGTCCAAATATGATCAATAATGACACACAAGCAGATGAAAAAAGAAAAATATGTAAACACCGTTTACCTGGCAACCCGATGCTTGGCGAGGCCATGCGACTGGATGTAAACGCAGTCCCCAACTTTGAACCACATGTCGTTGTGGTGAAACTGTTCATAGTACTGCCAGCCTGGCTCTGCTCCGCTCACCTCCGTGGGGACATCCTCCCTCTCCTAAAATATTAATCATGCACACTAATGGCTTAATAGCTGGGCTCTTTTATACCCTAGGTTAAATACCTCACAGCTTGCCAAACACATACAGCCACTTCATTAGTCCAATTAACATTTGTCTTTAAATATTTATGTGGTCCCCACTCTTCCTTTCCACTCGAATTTTCCTTAGATAAATGGGAGCAGATGAGTGAGGTTAAAAAAAATCAATGTATTCATTAGGGATGTCAGGCAATATATTTTTTTTAATGGTAATTAATTGTATGACTTCAATTAGTTAATAACTATTCTAAATGTACAATAAAATGCTATTTTTCCCCTCTAAGTTTTTATACATATTGTTAACATAAAAGTGATTTTTTTTAAACTAGTAGAAAAAATGGATGCATCTTTTAGTCATTGATACAGAAATGTCATAATAATTCATAAAATTGAGTTTAAATTAAAAAGATGTACTGTAAAAAAATAAGTGTGCTATTGATATGCGTTGAGGTCATTTTCTGCCACTAGATGGCATAAATGCATTCGTAAGACATTGGTGACAGCTGGGTACATTTTTCTAATCTAATCTCATCTAATCTAAATAATTTAATTTTATCTAATCTAATTAATTTGTGAAATTCTGCACATTTTTAATTGTAAAATTCAACTAGACCCGTCTCTACAAATACATGCAATGCATTATTATTAAATTTATTACTGCTAAATTATGACGTGGACGACGGGTCTGCTGCTTTGCGACTGGAATCGCCCCCAAGTACAGGATTTCCAATTAAGGGGTGGCGTTAAAAAAATTAAAGGAACTTTAAATTAACACACAAATTTTGACACCCCTACCTCTATAAAACAAAAAATACAATGTTTTTCAAAATCCTTTTCAGCCTATACAGTATACACGTTACAAACACAACATATGTAATGTTCAAAATGATAACCTTATTTTATTTTTTATTTTTTTGGGGTGCAAATATTCACTCATTTTGAATTTGATGCCTGCAACACATATAAACAGGGATGTGATTTGACCAAAGTGAAATTATCTGAAAATTTAGCCGGGGGTCTGGGGGCCGCTGGCACCCAGCTAGGTCCAGGGTTGGCTCATGGGTTTTCCGTGTTTTTAAGTACTTTCAATGCACTCACATGACAAAGAAATAGACAAAACAACAGCATAAATTTTCAATGTATATTGAACTATCCCATATAAAATGGCAGTTTTAGTCAACTCAAAATCAGTCACATTCAAAAACATTGGACTGCCTTTGCTTTTAAAAACTATCACTGAGAATATCATCATATCTAACTCATGTGATTACTAAGTTAACACATAAATAATGTTGAAGAGTTCAAATTTCATGAACAAATGAAAAGTAACTCATATTAGAGCATACCACAAATGTCTTTGTTATAGCAGAAGATGTTATCTGTCGGAGTCATGTGCATACACAATGAACTACAAAAAACCCCCCAAAAAAAAACAGATTTTTTTTGGGGGGGGGAGATAAAAAAAAAAGCGGAATTCCGCGAATTAGCGGAAAAATCACATCCCTGATATAAAGGAACTTTAAATTAACTCAAAATTAACACACTAATTTTGACATCCCTAGTATTCATACGATGTCTATCAGGAATAAAGGGAATATCAAGATTTAGAGTATGCGAAGCAAAAAAGATTGAGTTAAAAGCTTACCTTGTCCACGAAACTGCTGCTGTCTACTACAAAGGAGATTTTCTCAAGTTTCTCCAGGTCAGGCTTGGCAAACATGGACGCAAAGCGGACGACGGGCAGGGCAACGTCTCGGGGGACAAATCGGACCGGGCTGGGAGGCACGGCCCATATTTTGATCTTCTTGAACATCTTGCACCTGGCAGTGTACCGGGACTCGCAAACGTACACGTCCTCGGCTTTGAAGCCCTCCGGTTGGAGTTTGAAATAGTCCTGCGTTTGTCAGAAAAGCATAATGAGCAACTTCAGCAAGAAATCAAGCGGCAATTATCTTTCAGGCTTACCTTGACGAACATGACTACGCATTTGCCCAAGACTTTACTGAAGGACACTCTGTTGTAGTAGTCGCTCTTGAAGGTCTCGTTTTCCAGGAACTTGCGAGTGGCCATGTGGAAGGTTTCTCTGGGCCTGTAAAACCAGCAGCCATAGAGCCACTTTTCACCTTTATACACACAAACAAAATGAGATGAGTGGATATATGAAGTCTACATGATTTATCTTGATCACAAAAAAATGGCATATTCTCCTGTCACAAGGTCCCATAAGGACTGATTGATTAATCTGTGTGCAAAAAAAATAAAAAATAAATAAAAAGTTGAGTAACCTTCGTCATCCTCCCACAGACGCTCAATCAAGACGATGTGAGGCTTCAGGTTGCCCTCAGATGGTTGCACATAAACATACTCCCCCACCTGGTAGGTGGTGTTCTGGAAAGTGCATTGCTGCTGGTACACGAGATCTGGATGCGACTCGGGCCGCCATACTTCACTTGGCAGGTTCTTCTCCTTTGAATCTTTTGGAAAGAGAAAAGAAAGATGTCACTTTTAAGGATCAAATCAACAAGCCATTGCCGCTGATGTGTCGAACGTCTCCATACTTTTGCTGGGCTCATCCTCCTTGTCCTTATCCTCCTCCATTTCTTTGGGTATTTTCTCCCTCTTTTCCTGCTCCACGTCGTTGTGCAAGTGTTTCAGGGTGTAGTTGAGCGCGGTGGTTTGCAAAATCTCTCCGTTCTTGCACAGCTCGTCCCGGATCTTGATGAAAAATTGCTGCAGCTCCACCGCGTCGTCGAATACCTCAGAATCGGTCCTGCAAAGGAAAATAAGAAAGTTAACGAATCGCCCTAGAGTTGACATGCCATATTAATAGAGTTCATCTTACAGAATACAATTAGAGTATTTTTTTATTTTTATTATTTATTTCACCATCAATTTGGTTTTGCTCCTTCATTTGGATATTTTTTCTGAAAAATAGTCCACACTACACAACATTATTAATATTTTTTTTAAGCCTCTGTTGGAATTAGGGAAGAGAAATCTGTTTAATAGACAGATAAACTGTATAGGTTGGACTATAAGATGCTAAAAGATATAAATCTCAAGATTGTTATTTAAATAAGGACGTTTCTAACAAATATGTTTTACATGAGTTTGGCCTTAACAGAAATGAGCAAACATTTTTGTTTTATTCAGTAAATCTTTACTTGGCTAGATGACAGTTAACTCATTCACTCCCAGCCATTTTCACTGAAGCAATCCCCTTCGCTCCCGGCTGTTTTACTGGATTTTGACCAATTTTTCAAGGCCCACAGAATATTGTGTTCTATTGCTATAAAAACATGGAACCTACCAAAAGATTCATCTGGAAATTTCTATCTGTTTCCGTGTTGCAGCTATTAGCATTAGAATATAGATAAGTTCCACCATTAATCACAAATCTGCTTAAAACTGTGGTTGAATCAGCTTGTTTTCAACATGGCCCTGGCTGATCTCTTCTACTCTGCTGCCACCTGCTGGCCGTTTTTGTAACAACTACCATTGCTTCAACCGTTTTGTGCAGTTGAGAGGCTGCATCAAAGCCTTCTTTATCTCTTTGACTGCCAGACGTTTTCAGAAAAGGGATGCCGTGGGTGCCAGCAGATTTAAGCATTTTTGACTGATCTTTCAAGGTCCACAGAAAATTATGTGTTTGGACTATGGAAACACACATACTACCAAATGAAAGATTGGACTCTCATCTTTCATCAGAAAAAAAAGTTTGTTTCTACCTTATTCCGTTTTTCAGTAATCAACAATAGAAAATGGTTAGTTTCACCTCTGTTTTGAAACAAATGTTTAACGTCTTTGGCACTCCTCCATAGGATTTTACTAAACGTTATTTAACGTTTTGGGCAGTCAAAGAGTTATGCTCTAGCATAAAAAATGTTAAAGAACGTATAAATACGTCTTTGGGACACTTAACACATTTAAAATAGAACATATTTATACGTTTTTGGGTAGTACCTGTGCAGCCTCCTGGCCTTCTGCAGCACTTCAAACACATGCTCCTGGAAGACATCCAGTCTCCTGTAGCGGCCACGCTCCACATTTACTCTGATTATGTCAAAGTTTAGCGGAGGCTTTTCTGGGGTCTCTGGATCCATGGCGGGAATTTCAGCCAGGGAGTCACTGTAGCATCGGCCCTCTTCGTCCTGGTGGCCAAGCACTGATACCAGCAGGTTCCTAATCATCTCACGCACCAAATTTGCCACAGCAGGAGGTCCAGAATCCTCTACTCCCTCCTGCTGCTTGCGCGTCTCCAGGAGGACCCGGTGCAGCATGAGAGCGTCCCGGTAAATTAGAGATTCGGGCTCGTTGTACATGCAAGCGTTGTTGAACATGACAGTGAAGTCCTCCGCGAGGGTCTCAACGTCCTGGTAGCGTCCCGCAGCCATGTGGCTGCGCAGGCGCTCCATGTCGATGGGTCGTTTGATGGTGGCGTAGTAGTCAGGCAGCTCGGCGCGAGATGGCAGACGCAGGAAGATGGTGCTCAGTCGGCGGCCGCGGCGGTCCGTGAAGTTCCGCACGGCGTCGTATAGCTCGTTTAACTTCTGTTGCAGTGGAGTGAGGTATTTGGTCTTCTTTGGAGAAACGCCACTCTTTCCTGGGAAAATAAATAAATACACGCGCAGTCATTTAAACTAGTCAAGAAAAAGAGCCTTGAGGGAATGAAGACCATCGGTAATGTGATTTAAAAATGAATCTATCTGCAAATCAAAGTCGGGTTAATTCTGGACTATGTTATTGACATAAGATCCCACAAACACCTGAATTTGCAACTAGATTTGACATAAATTGAAATCTGAACATAGTTAAGGTAAGCCTATACTTCTGCCAATTTCACATTATATTCTAGCTTTGCATTCATACATTAGAGTGTTTTTTTTTTTTTTAAACCAAATCATAATCAGGGTTTCCATCAAAACTGAATAGCTACAACCAGAGGAATACTTCCCCATTATTACGCTAAGAATTAACAATGCCCAGAAGGGACAGTAAATGGGCCATTTTTTACAGTGCAAATTGAACTGATCTGATTACATAACATTTTACCCTATATTGAAAGTGTGAGAGCAAAATGATTATCTAACCTCATCATCAAGCCTGAGCTGATGAAAAGATAAGGTTGTAGTTGTTGGAGGTCATTATGTTGTCCTACTCACAACTATTAAATCATTTAGCATGTTTATGTATGGATTAAAAACAATAAGAAAATAATTATTAAGAACTACTGGTGCATCGGGTCACAAAAGTCAAGGTTCAGATCGGATCGCATCAGAAAAAAAAGATAAATAATACTTTGTCTTAATTTATTTTGTAAAACACTTTTTCCCATTAAATTAAAAATCAATGTGTCTCATATAGATAGCCCTTTAGGATTTAGGAACACAACTTAAAGTGCAATATGAGGCAAAAACATTCTTATTTTATACATGGTCCATGTGTAAAATAAAGTATTAATGGCTTAAAGTTGTGTTCCGAAAATCTGAACGGCTATGTTTGAAATTTTGAGTGGAATGTTGTTTTTTTTAAATGAGCAAAAGTATTTTATAAATTCTATTCATTTTTTTTTTTTTTAATTACGAAAATAACTTTAAGTGCTATTTAAGGCACATTCCCTTCCTTTAAACATGGAGAGTGAATTACAAAGTAGATTTGATCCATTGGAAAATAATTCAAGTAAGTCGGGTACAGTACCAGCTGTCAATGCTAACAGTTAGCTGCTAACGACTCACATCGCAGACTTCTGCCGTATCATACAATGACGGCGTAATTAATTAGCGGTTTCTTAACGCCCTAAATTAGGGATTGAATACGAGTTCAAAATAGCGTCGTGTGGATGTTGGTCGCAACAACAATGTCGATCAAAACGACGATAAAGAAACATCTAAAAGGGAAGTCAAGCTAGCCATTATGCCACAACGTGAGCCAACTTCAAAGTAAAAGTCTACTAAGGCTATTTGCATTGCCGTCAATGTATTACTGTATTTGGTCAACTTTATTTTGAAGTTAGGCTTAGCGTGTTACGTTGAGTACGTTTCAGCTTCCTTGACATGTAGGAAAGGTGTCCATTGTGAACCCCCCCCCCCCCCCCCAATCCCTGCCATCACCCCAACCAATCCACGGATTGTGAGCAATCTACACTACTACTAATGACTAAAACCTACTCAGTTTGAGTTTCGGAGAGCCCACATCCTCTTCATCAGGTGGCTGTCCCAACTCCTTGCGCTTATCTTTAAGTATTTTCTCCAGGATGTCAGCATCGTTGTATACCTAACATCACAATAACAACATTTAGCGATGGCAAAGACGGCATTGGCCTTTTAGTTCCATATGCTCGACACGCCCTACCTGAGATCCTTCCTCGTTATAATGGCGGGCATTACGGAACATCAACCTCATGTCGTCCATCAGCGCGTCCTCTGTGGCGTAGCGCTCGATGCGGACGTTGTGCTCAATGGTCTTCAGGTCCATGGGTTCCAGGATAACCTTGTAGTAGTCGGGGTAGTCCTTCTTGGACGGCTTCACCATAAACAGGTCGCAAAGGCGGCGATTGGTGCCCACCTCCCTGGCATCCGTCACTGCGGCGTACAGTGCTTTCATTCGGTTCTTTTTGATATTTTTCTTGTGGCTTCGAAAACAGAAGGGAATTCGATGACAAAACAGCAACACAAACACCAAAAGGTTAAACGGTAGAGGTGGGGCGATTTGCTACCTTTTTCTCTTGGTGCTACCCGCATCAGATGACAACAGGCTATCACCATCGTCGTCATCTCTTCTCAGAAGTTCCTTCTTTTTTGCCTGAAAAAAAAAAAAAAAAAGCAACACCGAATGATTACGGTCATGTGCAAAATGAAATACAGCAACGAGGAAAGGTCAAATAAATGATTACCTGTAAAATCTGCTGAAGCCTGAGGGCTCGTTTATAAATGCTGGAGTTGGGCATGTTGTATCGCTTTGCGTTCTCAAACATCAAAGTGAGGTCAGCATCCATTTGTTCCACATTTTCATATTCACCATTCTTCATCTTGGTCCTACAATTGGGGGTAAATAAATGCCTCTAAGGAACTGACAAATTGCTCTGTACAAATCTTTGATTTACGACAGGCGTAACCTGAATTGGTGGTTGGGACACAACATAGTCAATCACCAAACTAACTCAGTAGCAGTAAAGTCACAATTCATTTATTCATTCATGTAATGGCCTTGAAGCATTTTTCAAACAGTAAATCTTTGTATGAGAAACACTTCACGGCCATAAAATTGAAAACAATCAAATTGAGTGTGCCTTCTTGTGCAATGTGACCACATATCCTTAAGCTGAAGCAAACCTCAATTTACGAGTGCGCGGAATTGCTATTCACTAAAAAATTGGTTTCAAATTAATTTTCTGGACAAATACTTCTATCTAAATGACATCCACTAAGTTGTGCTTATGCTCACACACTGGAACCTTCATTTGTGACATGTCACATTAGAGCTGTGCAATTAATCTAAACTCGATTACAATTTCAATTACTACACTTCACAATTACAAAATCTGCATAATTGTAAAAAAAAAAAAAAAAATACTAATTTTGAGGTGTTTACATTTATATTTTTGCACCGTTTTTATTTTAAAATGACCAATTTAATAAATCTTGCTTGGTCCAAAAGGAACTTGCATAATTATAGTGTTTCAAAGAAATGTATTCGTCTTAATCTCTTTTACATGTTTAAACATCTTCTTTGTTTCGTACCAAAAAACAAACGATTGTCCCAATCGTGATCGCAAATATGACCAAATTAATTGTGATTAACATGTTCTTCATAATTGAGCAGCCCTATGTCACATATTTCAGGTATATTGCAGTTTTGGATGAAAAGCTATCATTAGTATGACACCCATTAAAGTGAAACAAGCAAGTGATTGTGCTTTTAAGAAACCCTGAAAGTGTACATGGCGTCTGCTAAGCTCTTGCTAGTTGGGTAAGCCTTCCTCAGTCCCCACTGTGGAGCCTGCTGAGCAGGGGAAGGAAAGAGAGCAACAAGGCACTTTACTTTCTAGGTAAGCCGCGCCATTTAACCCTGGAGAACCCAAGAACCCTTTTCTTCTTTGGAAAATTATGAATTATACATTAAATGACTGCTATAAATTCACTGAACACCAAAATATATGTTTTTTTCAATTTATTCCCTAATTTAGGATCAGGGCGAAATTTGACCCTTTGGGATTTAGGGGTATCATTTCGAAAAATCAGAATAACAAAAACTGTCAGTAAACTATTTAGAATTTAAGAAAATAATCACTCAAATACACAGCAACATTGAACAATATAATTTTTTTGTTTTTGTTGCATTTTAGCCATCTTGTCACCACCACTCTGGCTCATGTAAGTGCAATATTTATCCACTAGATGGCCCCATGCAGGGGTCAGAAGTGGCACTCTGGACTTTTGAAGTTAAATTTGTAAAAAAAAAATAAATAAAAAAAAGAAAGAAAGAAAAAAAGGTCTTTGTTATTTGAGTGGCAGAATTTATAGGGGCCAAATTTGACCCCGTGGGTTCTCCAGGGTTAAAGGTACAACACACACATGTACTAGTATGTCTGTGTAAGTGCGAGAATGAGTCACGGCACCCTGGTAGCTCATTGTGCGCCAATCCTCCCACTGAAATGCCACATGAGGGATATTGTTGAGACCCAAAGATCCCATAATCTCTACCTGATTTGTTGCAGACAAATAGTCTGTTTTATCTGCTGGTAATAGTCGGGATATTCCCTGCGAGAAGGCAGATTCTGGAAGGGTTCGGAAAACAGCTGGCCCTGGCTATTCCTAGCGCCTCGCACGGCTTCGTACAGCTGGAAGATGGGGTTGCTCATCTCCATGCTGGAACTCTGACTCTCAGCCTCCGACTCGCCTTCGTCGTAGCACACAGAGCCTGCGGAGCATTGACACGGTTGGATGCTTTTTGTTGAATGAGTTTCATGGATGGTGCGGCCCAATGATGCTTACCGGAGAGCACGGGGTCATCCTCGCTCTCGGAGCCGTACTGGAGAGCTACGCTGACGCCAGAAAGTCGATCTCCCTGACCAGATCTGCGATTTCTTAAAAATGGAAAAGGAGGAAAAACTTGGACCACACAATTACAACTTAACATTGATTCATAAACTTCAAAGTTGAAATCAGACTTAAATGGAGTCAATCTGATTGGACATTAAGAAAACTACCTGATGCGAAGACTCGATTTAGTGGGTTCAGCATGCTCCAGGTCAGTTTTCTTCTGAATAAACACTTTTTTTATGGTGTTTGCATCCTATAATATGACACAACAAATGGTTACAACAATGTGGAATTTTATGTTAATTCATTAAAAAAGGACATACCTTAAAAACCTGAGACCCAGGCTCATTGTATGTTTTGGCATTTTTGGCCATGAGGTCGATGTCCTTGCCCATGGCGTTGATGCTTTTGTAGTATCCAATCTGAGCAAAGCGGAAAAAATGACTTTAAAATAAAATAATGTAATTTTTCTAAATTTGAACTGCAGAGAGAATCCCTTATTAGACTGGTCTACGTCCTCCTCTTCTTACAAGCTTGGAGTAACTCAAGCAGAGAACTAATGACTTAACGTGCCCACATCACTGACGGTGCACATTGGACATTGGTGAAGCTTTGTCGACTAGAAAATCGGTATTCATTTGAATATATTGTGGACATTTTATCTTTCAACATGAAGCCCATTATATTTTATTTGTCCGATATATTATTTAAATTCAGCATTTGTCCTCACAAACAGCATTATGACCCCCCCAAAAAAAGCCACGCCCATTTTTTAACCCTGGAGAACCCACGGGGTCAAATTTGGCCCCTATAAATTCTGCTACTCAAATAAAGACCTTTTTTTTTTTTTTTTTTTTTTACAAATTTAACTTAACTTGATAAATATTGCACTTACATGAGCCAGAGTGGTGGTGACAAGATGGCTGGCAACATGCTGTTTTGTTGAGCTGGAAATCAATCCAAACAAAACCATCTTCTCAGAAAACCATCAGATGGTAAAATTGTGTTTTTTTTGTTAATCTATTTCATATCATGTTGCAGAATGCCTAGGAGTATGTTTTAAATATATATATATATTTTGATAAATTAGCAACTCTGAGCTCGTTCAAAAAACAAGGGTTAAAATTGAAAAAACATATTTTGGTGTTCAGTGAACTTATAGCAGTCATTTCATGTATAATTCATAATTTTCCAAAGAAGAAAAGTGTTCTTGGGTTCTCCAGGGTTAAATCAAGAAAAAACTAACGTAATTAATTATTTACATGTCAGACAAAAATGTTAACTATGAGCTTTGATGGTTACGAACATCATGAAGAATAGATCCTCACGCAGCACAAGAAAGCAAGTTAGCGCTGTACTTGTTTGTTTTTCATTTGTTTTAGATTTTTGTGGCAAAATTAGTGGCCGATAGTTGGGGCCACTCATGAAAACTAAACATTAGAGCAGAAGCCACCACCTTTGGGGAAAATAGAGTAAATATACCGACCTGTATTCTTTGAGCGATTGTTCTCAGATCAATGGGTTCCTTTATAACAGCGTAGTAGTCTGGGTAATGCTAGCAAAGAAACACAAAACGGCACGTAGAGATTGCAGTACATTTAGTGAGTAGCAAAAGGCATCATTTATGGAGTCAATCAAAACTTACCAATTTGGAAGGCAATTTCTCGAAGAGTTTGCTGACTACGTGACCTGAGGGATCAGTGTACAAAACCACCGCTGCCAGGAGTTGCTCTAACACTTCCTTTAAGCTGCTGGAGGATGTCTGAGGGACCACAATTAAAAAAATAAATGCCTTTGCCAGGTTAGGTTGTCTGATGCTCTGTTTTATGACAAATCTATTCCAATGAGAAATGAATGTTTGCTTTCAATTGTAATGGTAAGAACAAAATCACCAGACTGACCTCATCTTCCGTTGACACCCCTGGGTTATCCATCATGTCGTCCCCATCGTCATCATCGTCTTCCCCATCTCCGCTCTGCAAAAAGTCATTCCTCGTCTGCAAATATATGACCCATAGCTTGTTGGCAGCTTGATACTCCTCGCTGTCCCTCTAGAGTGATGACAAGAATCACAGAATGATTTTAGGAATCAAAACAACACAAATGACAAGTCACTGGAAAAGAAACATGAGGCCTGCCAAGAGAATAAGAGAGCATTTATACATTTATTACCTTGTAAAAGGATTTGGTGTTGTTAAACATGAGCTGGAAGTCTGCAGTGAGCTGCTGCACCTCTTGATAATCTTCCGCCTTCAGCTTATGCTGAATTTTTGTCATGTCTATAGGCTGGGACACCACCTCATAGTAATCAGGTAGGTTTCTGTGGAATACAGTGAGCACATCTTTAGCCTGATCTCGGTGTGACACATTTGCATCTCTGACAGTGTCACTTTAAAACGAGCATTGCCATCTTTGCAAAAGAAGAATGTGGATAGATGAACTTGTAATGTATCTGCTTTGATCGTGCAGGTGTAAACACAACTATTGATTGGTGGTTTGGCATTTTAAACTGGAGAAAAGTGCAATACAAGTGAAAAATAAAATTTCCAATAAATTTTTGTTAAATACCTTCTCTTTGGTACCCTTAGAAAAAGTTCACTGAGGTTTCTCCCTTGATCATCCTTGTAGTCCCTGACGGCGTTGAACAGCTCGTGGCATATAGCAATCTACACATGAACGAGCCTTGTTAGCATCGGGAGATCATTCAAATCATCATCACCAAACTCGACTACTACTACTGACCGTGTCTACAGGTGGAACACTGGAAGCCCATTTTCTTTTACGGCCACTCCCAGGAGTGGAAACGTCGTCGAGGTCCCCTCCTCCGCTCACACTGCTGGAGGGTGAAGTAGCTCTTCTCCTCTTCGCGCTCGACATTGATGCGCTGCTTAGCGACGGGCTAAAAAAAAAACAGAGAAAACATTTCTACTCTCTTAAGTGTATACACCAGTCTGATCATTTAATAAAAATATATAATAAATCGTGTGGTTCGAGTCCAAACTTAGTCGCTAAGCATTAGCATCACTTGGATGTATGAAACAAAGCAAGGAGCTTGTTAGCATGTTTACTCCCGCTGGCCTAACAAGCGATCAAATCGACAGACTGTATACCACTGTTAGATAAAGCACATTGAAAGGTCACAAGTCGGTTATCACATAACAAACTTACTGCAAAGACAGAGAAGACAACCGTAATTCCCTGAGCTAAAATAATCGCGGCTAGCTTGCCAGTGTTTGAAAACTCCAGACCGGAAGTTGAGCTCATGTTGCTTGTATGGTGAAAAAAAAAAGCGCCACAATCGGGAAGTGTCTCCATCTACAGATTCGGAACAGTACTGCAACTGCATTCAAGGCACACAAAAATCGCGTAACAAAAATAGAATACAAATTAGTAGAAACAAACTTTTTGTAACATAAAATAATAACTTCATTTAATGATTTCGTGATTTTAAAAGATGCTTTTATTCCATGAGTTTATTTACAAACCAAATCCCTCAGTTGCTGGCATTTGCAAAGATAACATTGCTCATTTTTGATTGACAGCGCATTATATCCCTTTCCCCCCCATCCAAGGAGATTTCATGCTGCACTACGTCCACATACGTGCGTGTCTTTGACGTCAGGAGCAGCAAAAAGCGGAGCGGCAGCGCTGCGCACAAGCCCAGCCAGCAGCAGCTCATCTCTCCCGGAGGCAAGGAGCGCACAACCTCGGGCACAGATCGCCATTTAGGTACGTTGTATCCCCCCCCCCCCCTCCCCCTACGCATTGATTTGCTCGTCTTTCATGAATACAAAATGTCAAGTGTCCGTGCATGACACCCGTGTGAAAGAATTCGTCGCGGTCTTGCTTAGCGTGTCATCCTTGAGTGGTGCAGTACACCCACAGTGCTTTCCGCACGCTCGCAAGCACAATTTTCATGTTGACCAAAAATGTATCTCGGTTTAAAACTCTTTGTTATTGCAGATATTTATCAATAGGCCTACATTGGTTTAATTAAAAATGCATGGACTTTTTTTAAGGTTGATTTTTGCTTCAAATGCTGCCATCGTCCCCTCTACTGTCCATGCATGTGTTGATATTCACCCCCCCCCCCCTTATTCTATGCTTCCTTTTTGTGACTGGCTCTGTTTGCCCTACTTCCAAGCTGTTACGTTAGTCATTTTTGTCATTATCCAAGCTGCCTGTCAGCAGAAGATGTGGTTGTACATTTTTTTAATGGGATGCAAGTCCAAAAGGCTTGAAATATTGTTAAGAGTCTTTGAGTCCGTTAATTGAAAAGTGCTTTATGAATCTAAGTCATTAGCTATTTCGGCCCTCTTGCATTCTTGCAATGAAAGAATCGTCCCTCTGGGGGCTATAACAGACCCGGGAAAAAAAACCACCAAAAAGTGTATGCATCTTGGTGAAAATGAATGTATATTATGTCAAGGGGTCCTAAACATTGCTGGGAAATTTGAAGAAGAAAAAATTTACTTATATATATATATTTTAAAAAAGCGTGTTTGGTTCAATAAGGCTCTTCATCAGAGTTGTCAAACTCATTTTTGTCGAGGGTCACTTTTACCTCTGAGGGCCATTATGACAGTGAAAGTTTTACAATCAGAAGGATAATGTTAATAATTGATGTTACTGTAAAAAAATGTCAGTTATTATTTATTGCACATGGCAACTTGAAATGTTGATCGATTTTAGCAAGTTGACACTTGATTTGCCTTCGCGGGCCACATAAAATGATGTGGCCGGCCGGATCTGGCCCTCGGGCCTTGAGTTTGACACCAGTGCTCTAATTTGTCCATCGGTCAGAATGTAAGTCCGAATAGTTGTTGGCCGGGCGACCAGCTTAGGATGTACACTGCCTACCTGGCGTCCCACCTTCCCAAAAATATGAATTTTAGGTTAAACACTTCTTAAATTGTCAATGGTGCGAATGGTTGTGACGATTGGGCCGCTTTCCATCTGGGTTAGGCTCCAGCCTACCTGCGACCATAATGAGGACAAGCGTTCTAGAAAATAGATGGATGGTATTGTCTCATTGTCATTCAGTGGAGTCAAACATGAGCTGCACTAAGCATTAATCACATCAGGCTAAGTGAAGTAATGGATCTATTTTTACAGACTGCGCAGGCAGCATTCACTGCAGTCCAAATATAATTATGGACATTGTATGCCACAGCACTATTCAAGTAAAAAAAAAAAAAAAACGAACACATTTTTATTCCAACTCGTGCCATAATGATTTTACATTGTTTGCTTTTGTTTCGGTGAGGGCTAACAAACAAATTGTGCACGCTGCTTGTCTCGTCTCCTGGCAGCTGTAGTGTGGCGAATCCCATCAGCTCGACAGGATGCCTCTAGGAGAGGACGGCAACGGGTGGAAGAAGAAGACGTCCGACATTAAAGAGCATTATGACTTCAAAGAAGTGCTGGGGACGTAAGTTGGAGTGGCCATGTCACAGCAAAGGCTGCAAAGTAGGATCCTGGGGGGATGTGTTGCTTCTAGCGCTGTACAAAGTACTTTTTTTTTTTTTTTTAAACTGACTCAATAAGGCTCTTAGCCAATGTTGACAAACTTTTTGTAGCAAAGGACCACAATTTTAATATTCTGTGACAGGTGATGTGATGACAAGGCATTTTAACAACCATTGTTTTACATTTCAAAAAGAGTGATGCCATTCTTGGATTTGCAGTGTACCCCTAACTTGGGGAATAACTAGTTGGTAGTTTCCCACAAACACCCTGGCTACTAGTACTAGTGCCTAACTAGTCTGTTGCATGAACTGATAAAGCATGTTCGAATGAGCGGTAAAACATATTATAATAAGACAACCAGAATAGTCCAGTTGAGATTGATTAATTGCCCTGGCAATGGCATGACCTGGTTGAATAGGTAGACTAGTCACTCAGATAGTTAGTTAGCATAGTTATCTGTGAGTTAAAAGGTTAACCAGCAGTCCGTTTGGACAGTTGGTTGTATGTGTGTTAGCATTGTCAGTTGGGTGGTTAGTTAGAGCACTGGTAAAATAGTCGCTGAGTTAGTCAATTAGTCAAAGCGTCAACTAGCAGTCAATCAGTAAGCACAGTGAGTTGGTCAGTTAATTTGTGTGTTAGCATAGTTTCTCAGTTTTATTGGTAAGTTAGCTAGTAAATCAGCATACAGTAAGTAGGTAGGCTAGTCGCTCCGTTACTTAGTAGTTAGCACAGTTCACTGGTTAGTTAGTTTGTATATTTCCATAGTATGCCAGTTCATTTGTTAGTTAGCTACTAGCTAGTCAATTAGCAAAGGTAGGATAATCATTCAATTAGTCACTAGAGTCAGTTAACTATCACAGCACAGTCCTAGTCAAGATAGCTAGAGTCAATTAGGATAACTGATCAGTAGGTATAGTTAATTAACAGTTAACTAGAATGAGAGTCAATAACAGTCAGTCAGTTATGTAATTTGACTGCTAGTGCAAAAAGTTAATTGATTGAATCGATGAACAAATTAGCATGCGTAGGATAGTTACTCAGCATTGTTATTCGGTTAGCCAAAGCATGGTTAGTTATTTAGCACTGTTTTCCAATTAGCATAATTATCTTTGCTAGTCAGTTAGGTAATGAACCAGCATAATCAGCATACTGTACTTAATAATTGTCAAAATAGTATAATTTCAAGTGAGTAAATTGTCACTTTTGATGACAGGGTTTTCTCATACATTACCATAGACTATTGTCAGTTAGTTTCAGGTAGCATATGGCATAGAATAAATATATTGTAACATATTTTGTCTGTCTTGTCAGTTAGTACATTTACATTACTTAGGTGGTTAGTGTAGACATTTTTTTTCCCTTTTAGCCACCAAAAGATGAATGGCACACTTGCACTCCTCAATCAAAATTTTAGTCCATCCTTTCATAGCATCTTGGGTCTGCTAAATGCTACTGTTATCTAATGACTCATGATGCTGCATTTCCACTTCCATACCACCAAAACTTAAAGCTGTGTAATTTACAGTAACACTCTTCTAGGTTATATAATACAGATTGTATTTGTAGTTCAATTGTCAGTGTCGTCGGACCTGGCATGAACGCGTCGATGAAAAGCTCCTTACGGGCTCGGAGAGACGATTACAGAGAAGCTCTTACAGGAATTCAGTGTGTGAGGTTAATTGATTTATGTTGAAATATTATACTCAATTCTGGCTAATCCTCACAGTTTGAGGCTCAGTCGGGTGTCAGGACGAAGTGCCCTCATTCAAGCGGATGAAACGGAAAGACGCTTGTGTCGCGTGTTCTTCGTCACACAAGCGCATTCCAGTCAAAAGACATAATGCATAATCAGAAGTGCTGCTGCATTGCTAGCGTCTCACTTTGGCTTGAGGCCCTTTGAGCCATCGACGTAGTGTGCTCAATTCAATTAGCATACTGTAGTTGAAAGAGTCACTCAGTTTGTTAGCATAAACAATTGGTTCGTTAAACAGCAACAGTCAGTCACTTAGAATCGTTAAGACAGGTTGTTAGCTTGTCAATTAGCATAGTCTGGATAATCACTTAGCGATCATAGCTGGTTAGTTCAACAAGCACAATCAGTTAGCATATGTTGATGCTTTGTTAGCTTGTCATTTTGTATAATTTGCATAGTCAATCCATTACGATGGTTCGTTAGCTGCCAATTACCATTATTAGCATAGTCGGACAGTTAGCAAAGTTAGTTTGGTAGATAATTAGCATCGTTAGAATGGTAGGTAGTGAAGGTTATTATTTGATTACTTTATTAAGTGTAATCCTTGCGTGTTCAAAATAATTGCATTGAGATCTCAATGAAGAAGTTTTCTTTGCAAAGATTTATTTAAGAGCTCTTAAAGACACAGGAGAAATGCTTACATTCAAAGGTGATGTTAAGCCTCGAGTGTCTCGAATATGAAAACACCCACTCTTTTTATCCATGAAAGATAAAAGGTTTCTCTCCCCCTCCTAGGTTGAACAAAGGTTTAGTGATGATAACAAACAGACATGTTTACTCCAGCCCCCCTACCGGCTCGGGCATCAGATGTAAACAGGATTTGACCTCAGACCTTCAGTTTTTACGACCAAATGACTAATGATAAGAGACTCTGACAACATTCTGCAACATGCGCATTCTCAAGAGCTGGTGAGGAGTAAGCGGTTCAAATGAAGTTCACAAAATCATTATCACATTGTTATTCATTTCAATACATGGTTATATCACATCTATATACCTATAAGTAAATTAAAAAACAGTAAAAATATTAATTGAAAATGTTAAATGTCTTTAGTAGCACAGTCGGGCAGAATAATTAGTCGGTTGGTTAGTTACTTTAAATCAGCAAAAGCAAGCCTACACTAGCAAATGAGTACATTAACATAATTAGTCATCTTATAGGCCTATAGCTATTCAATCAGCACGGTTTGTATAGTCAAGTAGCCTATAAAGTCAGTGAGCGTAATAATGCGTCAGTTAGTTGACTTGCTGCTTAGTTAATTAGTAGGTACCATAGTCATTCAGTTAGTTGTCTAGTCTATTAGCAGTTAGCTAGCTGGTGAATTACGATTTTTGACATGTTATAGCCATAGATCTAAATCTGGAAAAAAATCTTGTCTTAAGGAATTTGGTCTTTTCATAATATTAAAAATGTAAAAATGATTAATTTCTCAATATCAATATAACACATTTGATAGTGTGCTTGGTGGACGTCTTAACCAACACATGACCTTGAGAATATGAATTACTGCAGGTCAGGATATTGATCGAATATACACAGTGAGATAATCAACATTATTTATGCTTCTTTTTAGCCATGCATTAAAAAGCTCTACAGCGGCCTCTTATTTAAATGCCAAATAAGAGTATGTAGTGCTCAGCAGCAAACCCACAGAGAGCGACGTCTCCAAGGAGGAATGAGCAAGTGGATGCTTAATTACATGTGTCTCACAGCAACAGTAGCAATGTGTGACTGTGCACATGCTCTCCAGACTCCCATTTGCAAAAGTCACTGACAAATATTAGCTTTTGTTCACAAGAGTTTTCATTCTGGGATGAACTTTTGAGAGGACCCCAAAATGTTCTTTGGGAGGAAGCAAATGTTTTTGTGTGCATACACTCTCAATGGCCACTCGGTCCCCTTTCTCGTCTCACAGCATCCCCGCAATCGCTAACAATGTTCATGGCCTCCTCCTGTGCCCCCCCCACGCTCCTGTGTAAATACATGCCATTCTCTCCCTCACCATAATCCATAATGCAGTCTAGTCTCTTTTGGAAAACAGCCACGCTACATTTGCAGTATCTATTATTGAACAGGTTAAAGATAGTATCATTTTTATTTAAAAAAACAAACAAAAAAAAAAACAGCTGCCGTTCTTGTAAATGTCTGTGCGTGAGTGTTGTGGCCTCATCTTTTGAGCTTCTTTTTTTTTTTTTTAACCCCAGCTTCTTAGTAATATAACCACTTAGAATTATTCATCCAATCACTACCACACACGCTACATCCAAAAAAGTACGTCCAGATGATTATCAGCAAACGAGCGCTGGTTATTTGTTGAAGCATCACATTAGTCGCCTCAGACTTAATCCAATTCCACTCATGGTATCTTGCTAAAGTGCACCGCCATGTCACTTGATATGCCTTGTCTTTGCTAAGAGGTACATTGTGCTGACAAAAAAATTACAGATGAGTGACTTTTTTTCCACTTTCACTCATTCACTGCCATTGACGGCTATAGACGTCAAAAAATTAATTCGAGAATGGAAACCTAGATTTTTTTTAATTGTACATTTAGAACAGATATAAAATTTGTGATTAATCGTGAGTTAACTATTGAAGTCATGCGATTAATTACGATTTTAAAAAATTATTGCCTGATCCCCCTAATTTTTAATAAGCTTTTCTTTTTTTAATTAGGGGCATCAGGCGATTTTTATTTGTAATTATTCACATGACTTAACTCACGATTAATCACACATTTTATATCTGTCCTAAATGTACAATACATTTTTTTCTAGGTTTTTATACTCTTGTTAACAAAATGTGAAACTAATAGAAATAGTTCAAATAAATTATTGACGTCTATAGCCGTCAATGGCAGTGAATCAGTTAAAGTGACTTTTGAAGGCAGTTTTCAAGTAAAAATAGATTTCATGTATATGTCTGAGCAGCTATTAGCGACGCCATTTCATTTCCACCAAGTTACTTGTATGAATAAAGACTAAAGAACATTGTGAATAGCTAAAATGCTTGCGCTTATTTATGAATTTTTAAGAAAATAAGCTTTAAGGGGGATAAAAAAAACGGTTACACACTAACTACATGCTCTAGATAATTTTTATATGATTTTTAAGTACTGGTAAACTAAAACACAGGAATTGGGACAACTAGTTTAAGACAGCACAAAGCAATACTGAAGTCTAACCAGACTGTTTTTCACTATTTTTGTTCATTGTTCACTAAATATTGTAATTTGCTTTATAACATATACTTTATGCTTGACTCATGATAAATACAGTTTATATTATTTCAGGCTGCTTGTGTTATGTTGTGTTAAGATATATATTTGAAGGAAATGCCACTTTTACAGTGCTGACTAGTTCACTCATACTGTATTATGTACGTATGTGGGTGGCGTGGCTCAGTGGTAGAGTGGTCGTCTCCCAACCCATAGGTTGAGGGTTTGATCCCTTGCCATTGTGACCACGTTGAAGTATCCTTGAGCAAGATACTGAGTTGCTCCTGATGCTGCGTCATCAGTAGATGAATGAGTAGTTGTAAAGTGGAAAAGCGCTATATAACTGAAGTACCATTTATCATCATACCCTCTCAAACTCAGCCATATCAAATTGAATTGGAATCGAACTGAATCATGCTAATATCTAGAAAGCCTTTAACTCATTCACTGCAATTGACGGCTCTAGACATTAAAAATTCATTTGAACTATTTCTATTAGTTCAATTTTTTTCCCCCACTTTTGTTAACAAGAGTATGAAAATCTAGAAATTTTATTTTTTTTGTACATATAGAACAGATATAAAATTTGTGATTAATCTTGAGTTTAAATAATTAAGTAATCAAACAAAAAAGAAAATATTATTAAAAAATTAGGGGCGTCAGACGATTAATATTTTTTAATTGTAATTAATCGCATGACTTCAATAGTTAACTCACGATTAATCACACATTTTATATCTGTTTTAAACGTACAATACATTTTTTTCTAGGTTTTCACACTCTTAACAAAAGTGGAAAAAAATGTGAAACTAATAGAAATAGTTCAAATGAATTTTTGACGTCTATAGCCGTCAATGGCAGTGAATGAGTTAATTTGCTGTATGGCATTTTTTTATGTTATACCTTTTAATTGCAGGAAATATACTAACTGCCATTCATAATCTTGTGTTGTGTATAATATGGTTGACATTGCTGTAACCTTGACATTACATGTAGACCGTTATGCTTTGATGTGCAAAGCCCTAAAACCAAAGAATCTTTGCGGTGAATATCAAGTGTGATATCATGCACTATTATCAGAATAAACTTCCCTGGAATTGCTTATGATCTTCCTGTTCTTGTCCCCCCCCCCTTCCCCCCCAGGGGAGCGTTCTCTGAGGTGCTTCTTGCCGAAGAGAAGAGAACACAGAGGCTGGTGGCTATCAAGTGCATCCCCAAGAAAGCTCTGGAAGGCAAAGAGAACAATATAGAAAATGAGATTGCAGTACTGCACAGGTGAGATGACACCCACCAAAGTCCCCCCCCCTGTTGTCCAGTGGAAGAGCTTAACCCCCCGGGCAGATTATATGCAAGAGGTCAAGTGAACGGGCCACCAAATGCATGGTGTCAGTAGAAACAGTAGGCTTGTGCACCGGAAATGTCAGGAGTAAAGAAGATAGACCTATTTTTAGTGTCCCTGTTGCCAGGGCAACAGCACACAGAGGCGTAGATAGTGTGGAGTTCCCTGCAGCAATGTATTGAAGAGAAGGAAACGTAAAGGGTGGAGAAGAAGTGAGGATGGACTGAAATATGAAGTCTACTGTTAAGCCAATAAAAGAGCATTTACATGGGATGAAAAAAGAAAAAGAAAAAACAATCTGTAAAAGAGCGCAGTTGCTCACCCTGCGATATCCTCCATCATCTGCCACGGTGTTAAAGTAACATATTCTCACATGTTGACAAGCGATGCCCTGCTGGATGCTTCACACTGCATATTTTACACTTCCCGTCATTTAGAAATCTGCTCCGAGTAGCACATTCAGCCCGATGCTACTGTGTCCTTGCATTCTCTGACACTTGTGAGGGGTTCTAATTGTGACACAACGCGACAATAATGCCATCTGGTGAGCGCAAGTTTAATTATGCTTTGACAACAATTTTCAGAATCAAGCACCCCAACATCGTCTCTCTGGAGGACATCTTCGAAAGCACGTCTCATCTGTACCTCGTCATGCAGCTGTGAGTTCTCCTTTTAATTTGAGAGCTGTTGATGTGGAATTAGAATTTGGGGTAGAAGACAAAATACAGATGTTGTTGAATTTTTGGGGGGCCGTTTTATTACGTTCTACAAGCCTGTTATGTCATACATGCAGCGTACTGTTTATAGTCTATCTCAAATGAAATATTCAAACATTTCAGCAGCAGCAGCAGCAGCAGCATTTTTTTTTTTAATGGAAAGTGGCTCGTTTACTGTCCAACAAGACTTTAAATGTAATAGAGCTAAATCAAGAATTACAGTTTGTGCAATATCAAAGTGACTCCCTGATATTCTGAATGTGTTTCAAATTTT
This sequence comes from Vanacampus margaritifer, assembly GCF_051991255.1. Lineage (NCBI taxonomy): Eukaryota > Metazoa > Chordata > Actinopteri > Syngnathiformes > Syngnathidae > Vanacampus > Vanacampus margaritifer. The sequence continues at coordinate 9,806,889 of NC_135439.1, forward strand.
AATAATACTATTATTTTGTTCAAGGAAAATAGCAATGACTAGTGGAGTTCCTCAAGGCTCTGTTTTAGAGACATTTGTTTTAACCCATTTGTAGCACAAGGGTCACTTTGAGTCAAGAAAATGTGTCTTTTAGTGTAAAACAACTCATAAATATAGGTCAGATCCTTTACTTGGGTCAAAAAAATTGGGTCATTTTGTATAAAACAACCCAGAAAGTTGGGTCAAATTGACCCATAAAGTGGATAAATTTTTTTTTTATCCATAATTGGGCTACTTTAGACCCAACTGTTTTTAGAGTGCCTGTGCCATTATTTTTGCCGGTAACATTCATTTCACATTTGTTTTTGAGTCACTTGTGTTAAACTGCTGGAGAACAGAAAGGCTAGCGGAAATCCTCAAGGCTCTGTTCGCAAGCCACTTAAGAACAGTCTTGAAGAACTCCATTTGTCATTTTACATGTTACTATAAAACAGAGTTCTTCAGTGCAATTTTTTTAGCAGCCATGGCTCAGGGTGTAAAGACGGTCGTTCAGTTCGTTCATGCGTCGTCGTGTCCTTGGGCAAGGCACTTCACACACATTGCCTCCAGTGCTACTCACACTGGTGTATGGCAGGTGCGAAAGTTTGGTGGTGGTCGGTGGGGCCGTAGGCGCACACTGGCAGCCACGCTTCCGTCAGCCTGCCCCAGGACAGCTGTGGCTACTTAAGTAGCTTACCGCTACCACAGTGTGAATGTGCGAGTGCATAGATAATGTATCTATTCCATTGTAAAGCATCTTTGAGTGTCTAGAAAAGCGCTATATAAAACCTTTTTTTTTTTTTTGCCGCTATATAAATCTGATGCATTATTATAGTTTAGCAGAGTTTTCAGAGAGCTGGAGGAAGTGCACTAGTCCTTTTTGCATTCAACACTACAGTAGTTTCTAGCTGTCTAAACCTTACACGGGAGTTCCTCAAAGCTCTGCTCTCAAGCCACTTGTGTTTAGAGCGCTGAGCAACAAAAACGACATGGGGTTTTTCTTAGCTTGTTTATTAACAAGTGTGAAAACAGAGCCTTAAGAACGTTTTTCTATTTATTTATTTTTAATCTCAAGGCTCTGAAGTTACAAAAGTGTAAAGTGTCAAGAACATCAGCGCCAAATTGTCATTTTTTGTCTCGAACATCAATACTAAGTAGATGTTTGTAGGTGCTTAACCAATTACACGCTTCAGCGACGTGGAATTCCTCAAGGCTGTTGCGGAGCCATTTGCGTCCATCTTGTCAGCTTGTCATTTTTGCCTTCAGCATCAATAACCAACCACAGCCTGTCACTCGGTTACGATTAAAATCAGCTTTTTTATCACGCAGCGTGTCAGGTGGCGAGCTGTTTGACAGGATTGTGGAGAAGGGCTTCTACACAGAGAGAGATGCCAGCCAACTCATCCACCAGATTTTGGATGCGGTCAAATATCTTCATGATATGGGGATTGTGCACAGAGACCTGAAGGTAGGAGGGGAAAAACGTGGAGCCCGACTGCCTGCATTCTGCGTTATTTGTTCTAATAATACCACCTGTTTTGCAGCCGGAGAATTTGTTGTATTACAGCATGGACGAAGATTCGAAGATCATGATCAGTGACTTCGGCCTGTCCAAAATTGAGGGAGCAGGCAGCGTTATGTCCACAGCCTGCGGGACTCCCGGATATGTGGGTGAGGCATTTATTTCCCGGGTGAGCCACTCCTGGCTTTTGTATGCTCAGCACTCGCTGGCTCAGCTGACATCCTCTTGTACACATTGCCTCGTGAGAGGCTCTCTCATCCACTACCGAGTCAAGTGCAAGCGATCTATAAGTACTCTCTATTCTGTTTAACGTGACCCGGCAGCACGCCAAGGTCAAGATGACTTTGAATGCTACCCTCTACACTGCTGTGCGTTTGCGTGTGTTGCACAGCTCCCGAGGTGCTCGCCCAGAAGCCGTACAGCAAAGCGGTCGATTGCTGGTCCATAGGAGTCATCTCTTATATTCTGTGAGTTTGAATTTGTTCGGTTTGTTGCAATAAAATAGGTCTTTTGTGCTCATTTGTTTAAATAAAGAGGCCAAAATATTACAAACAACTCTCACTATGATGCAATTCAGTCATACGCTTGTAAAACACTACAATCACTATGGGATGAAGTTTCTGCAGAAATTACGTGTGCATTAAATGTTAATCAAATGCTGTCATATAGCAAGCGGGCAACGTGAGTGCAAAAAGTGCATAAAAGGCATAATGATAAGTGTTTTACATCTGTCCCTATGGGGTAGGCCTCCTAAATGCTAACATGCTAACAATATGCTAATCTGGCAAAATAGCGCTAAGGCATATTGATAAGAGTTTTACATCTCTCCCATGTATTGGGGTACTATTTGTAATGGGAATTGATTAAATGCTAGCATGCTAACATTATGGTAAGCTAACATACGTCAACTAACAACCATCAACAGACAACATGCTAAAGCCGATTGATAAGTGCTTTACATCTCTCCCTGTATTGGGGGTTCTATTTGTAACAAGAATTGATTAAATGCTAACATGCTAACATATGGCAAAAATATTGGGTACTTATATATTATATATGATGTGTGATGGTGTGTATTGTTGCTAGTAACGCTGTGAATTTCTCCACTGTGGGATAAATAAAGGTGTATCTTATCTTATCTTATCTTATTTGTAATGAGAATTGATTAAATGCGAACATGCTAACATTATGGTAAGCTAACATGTCAAATAGCAACCTCAACTGACAACATGCTCAGGCCAATTGGGAATGTGTTTTACATCTCTTCCTGTATTGGGGTGATATTTGTAATGACTCTAATGAGAATTGATCAAATGCTAACATGGTGGTATGCTAACATATGGCAAAATAGTTAGCTGAGTACATAAAGGGCTTATGTCCTGAATGAGCACTGATTGGTAATGGTAGAGAAATGTGTAAAATGTCTCCGTCAATCTGGGAATTTTGCCATGGAAAAGAAATGTGACAAGATAAGAATAACAATGATATTTTTTTGCAGATTGAATGACCAAGAGTTCATACCTTTTGGACAGTTAATAAAACCTGAGCATTATTATCTTTGTAAATAAATACTTGTAAGACCAATATAGCTCCTTTATTGCTCTTAATGTGGCAGTGTATTCTTTTTTTTTTAAACATACCTTCAGACTTTGCGGGTATCCTCCATTTTATGACGAGAACGACGCCAAGTTGTTTGAGCAAATTCTGAAAGCGGAGTATGAATTTGATTCTCCGTACTGGGACGACATCTCCGATTCAGGTATCCATGAGTTAAAATCTGCAGCACACAAAATCAGAAAACACGTCATTATCATAAACATAACTTTCTTTTATAGCCAAAGACTTCATCTGCCACATGATGGAGAAAGATCCTTCAAAACGATACACGTGCGAACAGGCCCTCCAGCACCCATGGTAGGAACCGTTTCTCATACTGCACATAATCATTGGAACAGCATAAAAGTATAGAGACTGGGAAACACATATTGATGCACGCTATATTGACAAGTATTGGGACAACTAATGAAAATGTAAAAATGAAAGAACAAATTTTGAGAACATCTCAATTAACTCATTCACTGCCATTGACGGCTATAGATGTCAAAAATTGTTTTGAAATATTTCTATTAATTTTCCACTTTCCAGCTAAAAGTTTTTTTTTTTATTGTACATTTAGAACAGATATAAAATTTGTATAAGTCATGTGATTAATTACAATTGACATTTTTAATCGCCTGCTGCAATAAAAAAAAAGATCATTAAAAATTAGGGGCGTCAGGCGGTTACATTTTTTTAAATTGTAATTAATCGCATGACTAGTTAACGCCGTCATTTTACATTGACATCCTCCAAAGAGGAAGAATTTGGAGATCATCTGGAAAATGATGTCTTGAAAGTCAAGACAAAAATTTCCAACCATCATCATGTGTGGTGTTGCATAAGACTTCAGAAAAACATCAGAGACTTCCTGTGATGATAAGTTCTGAACTTTCGGTTAACTACAGTACAGTAGTACCTTGACATGTGAGTGCAAAAATTTTAATCGCCTGATGCCCCGAATTTTTAATAATTAAAATTTTTTTTTTAATCGTAATTAATCGCATGACTTTAATAGTTAAGTCACGATTAATCACAAATTTTCTATCTGTTCTAAATGTACAATAAAAGAAATCTAGGTTTTCACACTCTTGTTAACAAAAGTGGAAAAAAATGTTAAACTAATAGAAATAGTTCAAATGAATTTTTGACGTCTATAGCCGTCAATGGCAGTGAATGAGTTAATATATGACATGTCGCTTTTCCAGGATCTGTGGAGACACAGCTCTGGATAAGAACATCCATGAATCCGTCAGTGCTCAAATCAAGAAGAATTTTGCCAAAAGCAAGTGGAAGGTCGGTGATTTGGTAAAAGCAAATAGTAATCAGAGCGCCGTTTGTATGCTTTTCCTTACCCTCGCTCGCGCTCTCTCTCTCCACCGCAGCAAGCGTTCAACGCCACAGCGGTGGTGCGCCACATGCGCAGGTTGCAGCTGGGGACCAGCGTGGAGGGGCCCAGCCAGATCACTCCCACCAGCCCCTGCCACGGACTCCTGCTGCCCGAGGAGGAAGAGGAAGATGAGTTGGGGAATGGCGAGAATGAGAGTTGTGAGTTTGAAAATGATTTATCGTCTTTTTTTTTGCAACACATACACATGGACACATGGTTTACTGTCGCGCAAATCAGAAGATGAACTCATCTTCGAGTTTCACTAAATAAGAAAGCCTGACTTGACTGTTTGTAATTACACGACGCTCCATTAAATGTGACAGAAAAGCCATCGCTTACTGCAGTAAAACACAAAATTAATGAACGCACAGCTACGAGCTGTCGGCTCACAATATTGTCACTCTAAACCCGAAACAACTCAATAATTCAAAGCTGATGGGATGTGACGGATCAAGGGTCATTAACATGGTAATCTATTTTATAATTATGTACTTTATTCTGTTTACCCTGCTCAATTGTCCTCACTGGATTAATAAATACAGCGGCACCTCCATAGTCAAACACAATCTGTTCTGTGAGGCTGGTTGGCTTCTACGTTCTTCTAATTTTAAAACACTTTTAGATGATTTAAAAAAAACTGCAACGTTTTTTTGACTATCCTTTTAACATTTCTGTCATATCAAGGTAAACCATTGTAAAATAAAAAATAATACATGTGTGGTACTGATTTACCCAACTTCATCCACCTCTTAAAGGGGACGTCAACCGCCCAAACATTTCTTGACAATATGTTCTATGCAGCCCCACTAGTCTAAATATGGTATTCTACCGGTAGCGGAAATTGAATTAAGCAGCAAAATCCAGCAGTTTTTATCAATATCTGCTGCTGTCAAGTGAAAATGACAATACTCAGGCAACCAATCACAGCTCAGCTTCAGAAAACAGGTGAGCTGTCTTTGCCAGAGCCCTGAGCAACGTCATGTTTAGACTAGTGAGGTCACATATAACATATTATTGTCAAGAAATGCTTAACTCTTTGACTGCCAAAAACGTTAAATAACGTTTAGTAAAATCCTATGGAGGAGTGCCAAAGACGTTAAAAGACGTTTGTTTCAAAACAGAGGTGAAACTAACCATTTTCTGTTGTTGATTACTGAAGAACGGAATAAGGTAGAAACAAACTTTTTTTTTCTGATGAAAGATGAGAGTTCAATCTTTCATTTGGTAGTATGTGTGTTTCCATAGTCCAAACACAACATTTTCTGTGGACCTTGAAAGATCAGTCAAAATGCTTAAAATCGGCTGGCACTGGGGACAACCCGTTTCTGAAAACGTCTGGCAGTCAAAGAGTTAAGGTTGACTTCCCCTTTAATACCATCATTATCATCAATCATCAATATTATATGAAAAAAATGCAATGTAACAGCATATAGGCTAATGTACAAAACTTGGGACAGTTCAGCATCAATATTTATCTAATATATCAAAAAAAAAAATCATACTCATTATTAACACATTCACTGCCATAAATTGATTTAAAAAAAAAAGATTATGAAAAATTAGGGGCAAGAGGCGATAATTTAAAAAAAAAAAATTGTAATTAATCACATGACTTCACTAGTTAACTCATGATTAATCACAAATTATATATGTTCTAAATGTACAATTAAAAAAAATCTAGGTTTTCATACTATTGTTAACAAAAGTGGAAAAAAAATGTTAAACATTACCAATTTTTTTTTTACTAATTGACGTTTATAGCCTTCAACAGCAGTGAATGACTTAAAAAAAAGAAGAAGAAAGAAAATATTTAAAATTTGGGGCGTCAGGCGATTAAAGATTTTAATCGTAATTAATCGCATGACTTCACTAATTAACTCGCGATTAATCACAAATTTTATGTACAAAAATAAATGTACAATAAAAAAAATCTAGATTTTCAACAAAAGTGGGAAAAAAATGTTAAACTAATAGAAATAGTTAAAATGATTTTTGGATGTTTATAGCCGTCAATGGCAGCGAATGAGTTAAATGTATTTAGATGGCTGCTAGTCAACTTGACTTGCTCTGACCAACCAGAGAATGGAAAATGGCTGACGTTATTGTACATTCTAAAGGCCAACAGTCCAATTGTTAATAAAGTTTTAGTTGGGAATAAATGAACCCAATTTCATGGGACGAATATCAGAATTTCCGTTGCAGAAATGTAGGTCACTGCTTCCAGCCTACCACAGCCCTTTTGGCAAATAAAACAGGAAGGCGTTTGAAGTGCGATACTGCAACCTACTGCCATCTAGCTGCCAGAATGTAAAACAGCGTGTAACTGGCATGTGTCACGTCCAGTGTCCCACTACAGCGACGACCGCCGCGGAAGCGCAGAAGGGAGTACGGACCGAGACAGCCTGAGGAGCTGCACTTACTGCTGCAGGCCGGCCAGTCGCATCTGAGCACAACCTCACTTTTGTTTTATTTTTATTTCCCCCCCCTCTAAATGATATTAAGACTCTCTGGAGTGCAAAGAGAGCTGCTGTCCATCCAGTCTGACCAAGAATGCAGAGTAGAGATCAAAAAGAGACATTTCCCTAATGACAGACTTTGTCATGTTTAATTACTGTAAAGGTTGTTGGTTTCCCTTTTGTCTCTCTCCACAAGGGGGTGCTAGTGACTGAATGCATGCGGCCACATATATCGCACATACCAGAAACCACCACTACAGGGTTGTGACCCTTGGGAGAGGGTCATCAGAGGGTTGCAATAGAGAGAAATGAAGACTCACAGAAAAGGCTTTAGAAGTGGAGATTCTGGTTTAGGTCCTTTTATGGATCCATCACCTGATGTGAATTTGCCATTCAGCTCCTTAGAGAAAAGCAATTGGTGCAATAAGTACTGGAACATAAAACAGTTGTATACAAAAGTTGAGAGGTCACATTGTTTACCTGCAGTGCATTTTAGGGTCATCCTGATGATCTTTCAATTGCTGTGTTCAAACCTTGAAAGTTAAAGTTAGAAACTTTCTCTTTGCTCTGGGTCAGACTGGGTCGGCGACAAGCGGTTCTGAACTGAAAGTGTCTGCATGTGAGGGTGGCGGAACATGAAAACTTATTAAGGTTCTTATTTTTTTTTTTAATGGCTGTTTTGTTATTAAAGGCTCACACTGAGATACCCCCTTGAGGTCATCAGGAGTACTACAGGTGGAAAAGCCACAAAAGATCAAACCATCAATTTTCTATACAAACAGGACTGCAACCCTATTCCACAAATTCTCATTATATATAAAGTAAAAAAAAAAGAAAAAAAAGCTTGTTCGATGGTTACTATCCGGGATCTCAGTGTGGGTGCTTCGACTACTCTGTGCTGTGCAACCTCTAGTGGAAGTCGGTCTACTGTTTTTGCATGACCTGGTTAATGAACTATGTTTACATGAATGATGATCAATTAGTATACACACATGACGATGACTATGATTATTATTATTATTACTACTGTTGTATTGACGATGATGTACTTCTGTAATTTTTTTGAGCTATATAATGTGAAGTGAGTAACACCAAAAGTAATGTTGACAAAAGTACAAAAACACAGCACGGTGGACGTATTGTTTGACATTTCTCGCATATTGTTGTTTTCGGGTCTATTCATGTGTAAACTACTAAATGGACAAAAGTATTGGGACACATTACATATACAAAAAAGGGAAGAAAATGCAGAGCTGGTCCCCCTTTGCAGTGTTGATAACCAACGTTCAACATTTCTGTATTGGAGCCATAACAGAAGATTTCTCTAGCATTAGCCTGTGGTGTTAGCTAGCGTACGACACTGCACGCATGAGCTGCTAACTTTCCACAGTTGGGATGCTGCAGTTACACTTTGGGCCAGAGGTGGCAGTCGCCAGTAAAAAAGTGACAAACTGCACAAAGATCCTTTAACTCATTCACTGCTATTGACGGCTATAGACCTAAAAAATTCATTTGAACTATTTCTATTAGTTTAACATTTTTTCCACTTTTGTTAACAAGAGCATAAAAACCTAAAATTGTTTTATTGTACATTTACAACAGATATAAAATTTGTGATTAATCGTGAGTTAACTATTGAAGTCATGCAGTTAATTACCCCAATTTTTTTTAATCGCCTGACACGATTTAAAAAAAAAAAGAAAAAAGAAAAGATTATAAAAAATTAGGGATGTCAGGCGATTAAATTTTTAATCGTAATTAATCGCATGACTTCACTAGTTAACTCACTATTAATCACAAATTTTATATCTGTTCTAAATGTACAATCATTTTTTTTTAGGTTTTTATGCTCTTGTTAACAAAAGTGGAAAAAATGTTAAACTAATAGAAATAGTTCAAATGAATTTTTGACGTCTATAGCCATCAAATGGCAGTGAATGAGTTGTTTATTGCCACTATCAGTTTACTGTCAAACTTAACATAATACAATGTCCATTGAACTGCAGCAAAAAAAAAAGAAGTGACATTTTACTTAATTATGCTTTGAAAAGTGAAATAATAAGAATGCTATTTACCATTTTGAGGGGAGTTTAGAACAGATTAATATCATTTTCACTTATTTCTATGGGCAAACATGATTTGAGATGTGAACGTTTTAAGTTACAAGTGTAATCATGGAAAAAAAATTCAACTAGGTGCTCAAGGCATCACTGTACAACAGTATCATGTACTGTATGACATGTTTTCGGAGGCTGAGCCAAGTGACCACCGTGTGTGAAATTTCAGAGTTATTCACTTTAAATTAAAAAAGCAAAATCGTTTTTTACAGGCAGTGTAAAAGGGTGGACAGTTGTAACGCGCAGTGGCTAATCAGCCATGGACGGCGGCTGGATAGCAAAGAAGAAGTAGAGAGCAAAAAAATGATCTGGAAGTCCACAGGTAACTTACTTTATTAATAGGAAAAAAAGTAGGCTTTTTGGTGCTACCAAGCGTACAAGTCCAAAATTTCCCCATGTTTTTTTTAAAAAAAAGGAAATCTGGGTAACTGTCAAGTTGGAGGGCCGTGATGTAGGACTGACTCACAATCTCATTTGAGTCGAGATTCATACTAAAATGAGATGATGAAAGATGAACAATTACATAACAACATGAATACTCTTCAATTAAGATGTGTCTCCATACTTTTGTCCGTGTCTTATCCATTTTAAAGTCCCCTGACGTGTAGCGAATAGCGATTCAAAAATACATATCCTGGTTGGACGGAAGTGCCAACTCCAAAAAAAAAAACTAACAAAAGTGAGTTAAAAAAAAAAAAAGGATAAAAGGGAAAAATCACTTGGACTGCGGTCCCAAAGCCATACTCATGAAGTAGTAATGCTTGAGTGCACATTCATCTTTTAGTATGTGACTGAGAAAAATATAGATGGATGTGATTCTCACAAAGAAAAGAGGAGGAAGACAACTCGGGGATGGTGAAATGAATCTTTCCCCGAGTCACAAAAATCATCAAATTAGGCTGTATCGACTCATGTTTTGTTTTGTTTTGTGTCGACCCATTCTTCAAACAGGTTAACCATATTGTGCAGTAAAAAAAAAAAAGAAAGCAATCACTCTGTATTTCTACAACTCGTGGAAAATATGCAAACCGTGTGTGAAGGGCTTCATTCAATGTCAAAAGCCATCGTTGGACCACTTTGAAATACGATATTCATATATGTTGTTAATGCTTGTTTTACCCAACCACATTCAAAATGCATCAAAAGAAGCACTTGTATATTATATATAAATATATATATAAGTATATATTGTATATCCTTTTTTTGTAAAGCTGTTTTGAGCTACAAACGTATGGATGCAATGCATCATGGGTTATTGAACAAGATGTAGGAGAATACAATAATTTGTACCCACGGAGAGCAAGAAATGGAATAAATCTTCCTTGTCTATGCATTGTGTGCACTGTGTTGCATTTGCACAAATACATGAACAACTTTAATATGTATTAAAGCTGTCAAACGATTACATTTTTTAAAATCAGATTAATCACATCATAGAATTTTGATTAATCATGATGAACTCATTCACTGCCATTGGCAGCTATAGACGTCAAAAATTCATTTGAACTATTTCAATTATTTTTGTTTTTTCTATTTTTGTTAACAAGAGTAGATTTTTTTTTGTACATTTAGAACAGATATAAAATTTGTGATTAATCTGACTAGTGAAGTCATGCGAATAATTACGATTACAAATTTTAAACGCCTGATGTCCCTATTTTTTTTTAATAATCTTCTCTTTTTCTTTAATTTTTTTTTAATAATCTTTTTTTTTTGTTTAAGAAAAGATTATTAAAAGTTAGGGGCGTCAGGCGAGTACTATTTTTAATTGTAATTAATCGCATGACTTCACTAGTTAACTCACGATTAATCACAAATTTTATATCTGTTCTAATACAATATAAAAAACACTATGTTTTTATACTCTTGTTAACAAAAGTGGGAAAAAATGTTAAACTAATAGAAATAGTTCAAATGAATTTTGGACGTCTATAGCCGTCGATGGCAGTGAATGGGTTAATTGCTTAATTGTTAATTGTTACATTTAATGTTATGAGGACGTCTTCAACATTTTTTGATCCACTGCACACGCTCATCCTCCTCTTTTTCTAATCAGTTAATTAGTTGCATCATTTTAAATTGGGAAAAATGACCCCAATAGTCTGACAAGAACAAATATTCTGAATGTCATACGCAAACTTTTATTAAATGCTTTACTCTAATGCATGCAGTTATGTTGTGTGTGATTAATCTGCGTTAATACATGATTAATGTGATCATTTTTTTGTAATTAATTAATTAGTTAACGCTTTAACAGCACTAATTATGCATGCAAAGATTTCAGATAGCTTACTTTAGTTATCCACAGATAACGTTCCCTCCTAATTTTAGAACTTGTGATTGTTTTGACTTTTCACTGCAATGTGAGACTGATCCACGAGTACTCTAAACTACATTATGCTTATGTTTAAAGAGTCATAAAGTAGGCCACTTTGATGCACTAAAAAAGCTCATGGGTCTCTAGAATTGGGCATTTTTAGAAAATAAAATATTTGAAAAATAATTATTAAAAAGTGAAAAAGTTTTCATTTAAAATTATTATTATTATTTTTTACAATGGGTTAAATTTGACTGAGCCAGTGGGTGCAGGTATGACTCAAGATGGCCTAATCCCAGACCACAAAGTAAACTCAAACATAAAAGACTCTCAAACTGAACAGGCAGATATTCTTTACCTTCTATGAAAATGACTAATGTTAACTGCAGCTGACTGAGCAGTTGGGGCCATCTCCATTTTGTATATATTATCGTACTGATGCATTCTAGCAAGCTCTTTTTCTTACCTGCATTTTTTGTGTTGTTTTTTTTTTGGACACTGTAACAGATTCATTAGTACAAGATGATTTGAGATACGTATTTTGTATTTTATTTATTTTCATGGCCATGGAACAAATTAAACATGTACTCAAAATGTCACAAAAAGCAGTAAGCAAAGGAAAATAGACTACATTTTTTTACAGATTTCAGCCACCAAAGACAATCAAGGAAACTATGGAAAAGCAAAACAAAAAAGGCAAGCGAAGAACAGAAACCTGATATGATGTTAAAGAAACCTGAGCAACAACAAAACAATCTCCGTTACAAAAGTTACAGTATGCAGTATAGAAAATGCAGTCTAAAGAAGTGCCTACACTGCTCTCTGCTGGCCAACTACGGAACAACATGATGTTCAACAACCTGCCGTATAGAACGCATAAAAGTAACCTTTTGTACTACATTTAAATAAATAAAGCACAACTAGTCTATTAATTGTATTTTAAACTTGTAGTTTTGATTTGAAATACATCTTTGGAGATGCCAGACCTGGAACTTTTATGAGATAATCTCATGTTTCCTAACCACGACACACAAACACACAAGAAGAAATAATAGATAGAAATAATATGATAATAAAAATACTTTATGGATTGCAGCACAGGTGTACAATGACAGCACAGTTGCCTACCCTGCAAGTTCCTTTGACAGTCTGACGAATAGTAAATGATGAAAATAGACAGGTATTAACTAGAATGCTTCATGATATTCAAAATAAATAAATAATTAGATATATCATCACTACCAGTGTCAATGAAAAGAAGTGCAGGTGTTAACAATGTTGAGCCAGTTAATATATTAAATTTAAGTGATAGTCTTTCCACATTATATACAACCACAAAAGTGAATGAATTTTACTGGGATTTCATGTTCTTGATCAACACAGAGCCACCAATAATTGTGAACTGGTTTGAAACTTTTTTTCAGTGTTTACTGTGATGGGTTAAAGGCAGGCTGTACACTCATAGCAGGCTCAGATTACAGACTTGTGGACTTGGCTGACAACTGAAAGCGATTGTTTGCCCTGGATTTTATCTCGGTGCATTACAGTAAGTGGAGCCGATGACTTAAATTTGTGTTTGTCGTGTAATGCGGAAAATTCGAGTAGTATAAATACATTTGCGAGCCACGATATATTCAATCAACATCCACCGGCTAAATGTGTAGCAGGCTAATTTACACACGAGTGCGTCTTTAGTGTTAGCTCATTTGCGCCGTGACACATTTTTTCACAGTTTGAAACTGTGACTTTGCAGTTCCCTGAAGTTCATTTATTTCTTTTTTTTGTTCAAATGAGAACGCAACATTTTGTCTCAAGCTGATTGTTCATCTATTAGTATGTAAAAAGTTCATGGGGAGGGAAACACTTAAAAGTGTGGGGAATGTTTACAGACTCCCCCCCGATACCAGGTTATGCCAAAAAGAACATTGATAAACTGTACTTTCTTTTTAGTAATCTTTACAGGTAAGTAAATAAAGATATCAGGTAACATTATCAATGAATATTTTTCCATTTTAAGGCACGAGGGGGGGCTTCATAGTTTTCCACGGAGCATTTATGAATAAAAAATAAGTCATCATTTTTGCATGCATGATCATCAAAAAAAAAAAGCTACTTTTGGTAAAAGTGTCAGACGTCTTCATATTATTCTTTGTATTAAGTAGATGTTATGCTGGAATAAATGTGTATTGATCAAGTAGGCAAACTTAATTATAATTAACTGCAACAAGACAATGTTTATGCAAACAGAAAATTATGTGAGCTTGCTGACGGCAGGGTGGACATTTATTGTCAATATTAAACACTTAGCAAGTTGATGTTAACTCTTTGACTGCCAGACGTTTTCAGAAAAGGGATGCCGTCCGTGGGTGCCAGCGGATTTTAAGCATTTTGACTGATCTTTCAAGGTCCATAGAAAATGATGTGTTTGGACTATGGAAACACACATACTACCAAATGAAAGATTGGACTCTCATCTTTCCTCAAAAATGCTTCTACCTTATTCCGTTTTTCAGTAATCAACAATAGAAAATGGTTAGCTTCACCTCTGTTTTGAAACAAACGTCTTTTAACGTCTTTGGCACTCCTCCCTAGGATTTTACTAAACGTTATTTAACGTTTTTGGCAGTCAAATAGTTAAATGAATCTCATTTGAATTCTGAAAGGTTTTTATATCAATTGATATTTCACTATGACAGCTACGCGGCTTTTTTCCCTTCATTTTTATATAGCCATAATGACAGGATAGACAGCAATTTCGGAAATGCTAAATGTTCCGTCTCATGATGAGCCATCATCAAATGTTTTAGAATGATTGTCATTGAACCACTTATTAAAGCAGAGCAGTGATGATGATGTACATCATGAAAAAAAATGAAGGGAACACATTTTAAACTAGACAAAGTGCAATTTCTGCAGACATTGAGAAATCATGGCTAATGGCGTATTTATTTTTGAAAAGTGTCATCTGATGCTGAAAGCATGCATTTAATCATTGCAGTGAAATTATAATGCAATTCTTGACATGGCAGTCAGTTCGTATACATGCATATCACTTAGCATAAAGGCCATGGATATATTTGCAATGCACAGTCAGAGGTGGGATTCGAACCCGCAGCCACCTGGTACGGAAGTGGGCGTGGCAAGTGGGACTTGGAAAAATGTCAACGTCTGTCCCATTGAAAATGTTAACCTTAAATTGTGTGAATACTGTAAGTAATGTGAAATCAGATGATATAAACTACGGGAGGCGAGATTTTTTGAAGCAAATTGAAATTTGTAAAATCGGAAGAATTATGTGGGAGTTGTTACACGGCAAAAAAGTGTGGAGAATAAAAATCCTAATAAAATATGTGGGAATGCGCTTCTCACAATGACTTTTTGTACTGTGCAAATGTTTGGCCACTTAATAGGACCTCACGAGTTTCATTATTCTGCTTCATTTGCATGAGGACTAAGTGATTATGATGAGGACAAAAAAGGCACTTTATAGTGATATTGACCCTGAATTGTTATGACACATGGGTATAGTTTATTAACTCATTCACTGCCATTGACGGCTATAGACGTCAAAAATTCATTTGAACTATTTCTATTCGTTTAATTTTTTTCCACTTTTGTTAAGAGTATGAAAACCTAGAAAAAAAATGTATTGTACATTTAAAACAGATATAAAATTTGTGATTAATCGTGAGTTAATTATTGAAGTCATGCGATTAATTACAATTAAAAAATTTAATCGTCTGACGCCCCTAATTTTTTAATAATATTTTCTTTTTTGTTTGATTACTTAATTATTTAAACTCAAGATTAATCACACAGTATGAAAACTAGAAAAAAAAAAATATTCAGAACAGATATAAAATCGTGAGTTAACTGGTGAAGTCATGCGATTAATTACGATGACAAATTTTAATCGCTTGATGCACTTAATTTTTAATAATTGTTTTCGGTTTAAAATCTTTTCCAAAAAAAAAAAGATTATTAAAAATTAGGGGCGTCGGGTGATTTTTTTTTTATTTATTGTAATTAATCGCATGACTTCACTAGTTTTTTTTTTTTTCTGGAGAGCTCAGTATTGTTCTATTGTTATTCGGTAGTTTTACCGATTTGACATGTCATCATCATTGCTCTCCTTTTTTTTTTGTATGTGGGTGAGTATGTGTACGTGCGTGTGTGCGTGCGTGCGTGCGTGCGAGTGTGTGTGTATTCATTAGTTCACTAAAACCTATTAACCTATTGACTTCACTAGTTAACTCACGATTAATAACACATTTTATATCTGTTCTAAATGTGCAATATTTTTTTCCCCAGGTTTTCATACCTTTAACAAAAGTGGAAAAAAATGTTAAACTAATAGAAATTGTTAAAATGAATTTTTGACGTCTATAGGCGTCAATGGCAGTCGATGTGTAAAAAAAAAAAAAAGAAAGAAAAAAAAGTAAGATTATACTCTATATGCCAGTAAATGGAAAGTGCAAAACACGAGAACATTCCACTCATTTTCGTGATCAAATTTATTTCAATGTCCTTTAAGAGCTTCTGGGGAAGCAGCCGCCCACCTCCACCGCCGTGGGCCATCCGTCATAAACGTTGCTTTTGTCGTCATTAGCAGCCCGCTGACAGGTGAACAGTCGAGAAGACGTTCAGTTGTCAGAGCTTGCGTCTTGCCACGTGCATAAATAGACCGAACGAGTAAAGGGGTCACTGACCTTCTCAAAGGCGCTTCTGTTTGCCGGCCCGCCTCTTCCTGCAAACACCCAGTTGTCACGGTAACTTACGAACTCGATCAAAGCGCTGCCCATCCCGACGAAAATCTCCCTCATTTCTTTTGTCATCCTGCCACCGAGAAGTGAAGTGTGGGGGGGGGTAATGAAAGGTGATTTTTTTTGTGGAGCGGGAAATCGTTTTAGCGGATGAGCGTCTGGGAATTGGACTTACTTTGTTGTCACGTCGTCAAAGGAGGCCACAATGACAATCTCTCCAGGTTTAATCTCTTTCAGGTACGCCAAGATGTCCTCTGGGACTTTGGCAGACGAGGAAGTCGTGTTAAATAAAAAAAAAAATGTAAATAAATCATCGCTGTAAAACAGATTGGTAAAACACGTCCCTACCTCCATCATTCATATTCAGATAGCCACATCTGTCCACAGCTCCGTTCTCACCTGAGATGAAACAAACACACGCGTGGCATGTTTATCATCTTCCGCGGCTTGCATTCATCATCATATCATCTTCCTCGCGTGCAGATAACTGTTGGCCCAATTAAAATCAGCACGCTTTCTCATTTTTCATCCCACATTCGTCAGCCGCCACTTCTTCCATGCATCAACGGCCGCTTTGGCGATGAAGAAAAAAAAAAAATGTCTACAGAAGTAAGTTAACAACATAGAAATCACCGAGGAAAATATATTCAAAGTTGAATCAGTAAAGCACCAAAATAAAACATCTACCTGCATGAACATTCGACGTCATTAGGGCTTTGCTCTGACAGATGAAAAATATGAAGATGGTTTGAAAATTGAGCCCAGTGTGAGCCCGACGAGGAGACTGTGCATATCAATTTTAACCTCTGACCTTCAGCTTAAGCTTGTTTAAACCTCTAGGGTCAGATATATTGAAAAAGCAGCGAACATGTAGATTTTCATAGATGGAGCGCATGGTAAGATGCAAAAGTTGAATCCGGCGTTAAAATCCAGCAAAGTACAGCATTTCTTCTCAGGGACAATTTTGAAAAGTTTTTGCATTCAAGATCATGGGTAAATTGTGAAACTCAAGATATGATGTAAATTAATTAAAAAGTGAGTGCATTACAAGTTTTAAAGTAATTCAAAAATGTTTTTTTTCCTACTCACTGTTTATGACAACGATGTTGAGCCCAGGTCCCACATTGTTCAGTAGGTGGCTCATGATTCTGCAGACAAACATAATACATAACATTCAGTTTCTCAACAGGGGAGCTGTACATTTTCCAAAAAAAGGTTCTGGCAGGTGACTTACATTTTACCATCAAAACAGATCCTGGGCCCGACAACATTAGCTGTTCCACTGCGCATGTGTATTGCAAAGTGATGTGGTGGGCACCTTCTGGAGAGGTTGCACTCGGGTGAAGGCATTGCTGCAAAATTATTGTTTGTGAGAATGAGAAAGATCACAATTTTATGAGAGCAGCTCAAATTTTATGAAGAAAATGCTAAAATAGATGTTATTTTTTGAGAAAATATAATTGTACAACAGAAAATGATGTCGTAATAATTTATTGTCAAAATAGATTAAATATTGAGGGAAAAACTCATAATTATGAGAATAAAGTTTGATAAAGGATTAAATATTGTTTTTAAAATGTATGTGAGGAATTTTTTTCCATTACTACTAAAAGAGAAAATGACTAAAATAGTTTTTATTTTTTTAAATTATTTAATTAATTATTATTTATAAATTTCATGAGAAAACTTCATTCCCAATAAATCATGAGACTCAAGTTGGATGATTGATGATTATTTCCGACACTCATATAGGACTTTGGATGCAGCATCTTGTGCCTTGCTTGTGCACGACATTCAATGATGTGTGACGTGTTCACTGCATGCCGAGCCAAGATATCCTATTGGCCCTTGAATGCTCTGAACCAATGGCAGAGCAGCTTTTTCATGTTGGAAAAAAAACAACTAGGTATCGATACGGTATTGGTATCGACCGGTATCGGAATGGGTATCGGCCAAAATCTTGTATCCGAACAACACTAGTTTGAATATTAAATAAAAAGATGGAAATAAGGCATTTTATTAAAATTTGCAGTTTTGCAAGAAAAAGTGTGAGCTAATTTTCAGATTAAATTAGGCAAAACATATAAATTGCAATTAGTCTTCTTTCAACAAACATGCAATGCTACAAGAATAAAGTTACAATTTCACAAGAAATCTAATCAGTTTTAGGAGAATAAAGTTGAAATAATACAACATTTAATTTAAAATTTGGTGAGGAAAAATGTGCGATTTCACAACAAAGAGTAAAAGTCTGTAACTTCCTACTGCTCACTTGGTTGGGATTTTACTTTGAATTGCGCCACACTTTTCATCCCTGCAAAAAAAGAAAGACAAGAACCATGAACTAACAAGGGGTGACGATGATGTGATTTGCATCAATATCACTCTTAAGTGCCTCAAAATTTTATTTGGCATATATTTTTTGCTCATTGGATGTATGTGATTTTTTTCTTTATCCTACACTGCTCTGTGAATTACTTTGTGTGTAAATGTGGTTGACCAATATTTACCCCCCCCCCCCACACACACACACATTTTGTGATAAACGAGTCATTTTGACCATGAATATTCTGATTTCATAAACGTATTGACCAATGTGCATGCATCTGAAATTTTTGTCAACCCTGTCATTATGGAGTTACTGCCCCTTTAAGAAACTTCCAGTACAGTCTTATCTTCAACAGTGACTGAAACAGTGCAGAATAATTATTTACTTGTGTTTTGTAATTTTCTTCACATTATGCATCTATAGTTGGATGTTTGCCAGCTTAACATGTCCACTCTGTCATAGTGAAACAAGACATGAAAATATTTTTGAAATTAAAATGTTCGTTCAAAAATTCAGCTTGGTAAGAGAAACATGTGCTCATTTAAATGCTAAAATTAGCCCAAAATGTCCACCCTGTTATCAAGCATATTTCGCTATGATTACTGGGAATCTATTTATTTTTAACGCATGGTAGCTTAATTTCTAACAGCATACTCATAATGAATATATTGTTCAATGAAAAATCTCAACTTCTTTGGATGAAATAAGGAAGTCCCAAAGGCATCAAAAGGTGATATTGACACTAATGTGACTGAAAATATGAAGCTCACCCAAAGGATGTCTTGCTCTATGCCGCATAAGCGCGTAGTCGCGCGAGACGGCCCATGTGACCACAAGAACAACAATTACAGCAGCGATGAGAGCAACTGCCAACCACAAAGAGCAAGAGGACTAAAGTAAACGCAGCATGTGGGCCATGAATCGTACATCCCCGAGCAAAACCTCACCGCGATGCTTCATGTCTCCGACAAACGAGTCTGTTCGGTTCCTGATGTATTATTTGCTGTCAGCAACACAGCTGGTTGGTGTCATGTCATCCGTTCAGGCTGCCCCGCCGCGCATATGCATGGCAAGGACCTTTGGATATGCAACAGTGCCCGTCCTTGTGTTGGGAGAATAAGCAGGATGTGACATTGTACGTGCACACGCCCATAGTGAACAAGACCATCAAGTTTCTTCCACTCGCAATGTCAAATATGGGACAGCATCCATTCACAGGTCGCTGATAGAGCTTAAAGCAAACAATAGCCCGAGTCTTGTTTGGATACTCATAGAAAGGTTACAACTCCCTGTCATAAAACAAAACAATGAAATGCGTCTTGACTGTCAACGTTTATCTTTGGGTTGTGTTACGCAGAAATATTTATGCAGTTTGTTTTCTCGACAAAATCTAATTGTTGTGCTGCATAAAATTACATTGATTTGATACATTAAAAACGGCATAAAAAGGGGACTGATTAACGCATTCGCTCCCAGCCATTCTCACTGAAGCAACCCCCTTCGCTCCCGGCTGTTTTACTTGATTTTGACAGATTTTGCAAGGTCCACAGAATATTGTGTTCTATTGTTATAAAAACATGGAACCTACCAAAAGAAAGATTAGAGTCTCTTCTTTCATCAAGAAAAAAAGTATACTTCTATCTGTTTCCGTTTGCAGCAATTAGCATTAGAAGAATATAGCTAAATTTCATCATTATTCACAAATCTGTTCAGAACACTTTTTAAACAGCTTTTTTTGCAACATGGCCCTGGTTGATCTCTTATAGGCTACTCTGCTGCCACCTGCTGGCCGTTTTTTGTAAAAACTACCCTTGCTTTAAGCGACCTCTTCAGGTCAGAGGCTGCATCAAAGCCTTCTAAATGCTCTAGCATAAAAAAATTAAATAAAACATTAAAAAAACATATAAATATGTTTTTGGGACCATGGCAATATTTAAAATGGAATGTTTTCTACGTTTTTGGGAGCAAATGAGTTAATATTGAGTTTAGGGATTATGAATTAAGCAGCAAAATCCACCCATTTTTATCCATTTCAACGGCTGACATTTTGCCACTTGCTGTCAGGTAACAACCAATCACGGCTCAGCTTCAGAAAACAAGTGAGCCGTGATTGGTTGTTGCCTCAGCTCTGAGTCTTTGTGATTCATTTTTAGTGTAAACGTTTGCGCATCCCTAGTTCGAATTTTACAAATTATGTTTGACTAGATTAAAGCTACTGTATATTGCATTAAAAAGCATATTTTTTTCCACGGGAATAAAGTTGACCAAAACAGAAAGCGAAAAGATGTAATCTTACAAGAGTTAAGGCACAATTTTTTTTTATTGTACAATAGCCACCAGACAGCAGTGCTAACACAACAGCCTGATAAATAAACTGAGTGAGAATGGTTTCTTTATTTATTGTCATACCTCGTGCTGCGTGTCGTTTTGCAAGAAAAAAAAAAAGTTTCCTAATTCAATATATGACAAAAGTTGTTTCTCTTTCATTGTGGCCCTCATATGCCCTTGTATAAAAAACATTATGCTTCTAGCCTTGACAGAAAATTGTCACAGTGAGTTTCAAAGGATCGTTTCCTTAACATATAACAACAATCCGCCACAATTTTCAGACTTTAGATATTGACCTTCCTCCGTGTGAGTCGGCTACCGTTAAAAAACAACAACAACAAAAAACGAATTGGATGATCTCTAAGGAGACATTCATCTGTGATGGTATTGGAAGATGGGGTAAGAAATATCATGGACAACAAAGGTTGCATCGAAACCATTGAATACCATTTTGTCAAGATATAAGGCATGACAGTATGTGCTCACCAAGAAACATTTACCTGCAACAAGCAAACTTTCTGATAGTAATACAAAGCCCCAGTTCCAATTAAATATGGGACATTGTTGGGATCAGCATCATTTTGAGGGCTTAGGAACACCCCTTTTTTTTTTTTTTTTAAATCACTTACCTGAGATTAAAGCAAAGCGGAAAAGTGAGCTGCGGTCTGACGAGTCCACACTACAATCATCAATCAGAAATCATGGGGTCATGTGCTCTGGGCACGAGGAAAAGGACCGTCCGAATTGTTATCAAAGTTCTAAACCCGCATCTGTGATGGTATAGGGGTGCGTTATTTCCCATGGTATGGTTACCCTGCTGTGTAAAGACATCATCAATGCTGAAAAACATCTTTTTCATTGACGTCCCTGTTTAGTTATTTCAGCAAGACAATGCCAAACCACATTCTGCACGTACCACAACAGGATGGCTTCTTAGGGAGGCTGTTAGTACTAGACTGGCCTGCCAGCAGTCCAGACCTGTCTCCCATCTGAAATGTGTGCAAAATACGACAACGGAGACTGTTAAGCAACTGACATTGTACATCAAGCAAGAATGGGAAAGGATACTACCTAAAAAGCTTGTATATACAAGTTGACAAGATGAACGTCATTAACCTTTCAACAATTAAAAGTCCAAACGTTTGAGTGTTATTAAGATAAAGGTGATGTAACACAGTGGTAAACAAACCCCTGACCCAGCTTATTTTGGGATGTGTTGCAGGCATCAAATTCAAAATGAGTGCATATTTGCACCCAAAAAAATAAATAAAAAATAAAGGTTATCAGTTTGAACATTACATCGGCCTATGTTGTCTTTGTAGTGTGTACACTGTAAAGGCTGAAAAGGATTCGCAAAACATTGTATTGTATGTTTTATATAGGTAGGAGTGTCAAAATTGGTGTTCATTTTGAGTTAATTCCTTAGTTCCTTTATCGCCACTAAAAAAAAAACGCAGCAGACCGTCCACGTCACAATTTAGCAGTGATAAATTTAATAACAATGCATATATTTGTGAAGACTGAGGTCAAGTTGTATTTTACAATTTTCAAAATGTGCAGAATTTAATTCAAGTAACTTCAATCATTAAAGCTTAGATAACTCTTAATATATGAAAAGAAAAATGCACCGAGCTGTCATCATGCAAAATGCAAAAAAAAAAAAAAGACCTCAACACAAATCAATATCACAGTTGCTTTTTACAGTACAGTACATTTTTTAATTTTAAATAAATTTTATGAATTATGAGATTACTGTATAAATGACTAAAAGATGCAGCCATATTTCTATAAGTTATCTAACATTTTTTTCACTTTTTATGTTAACAGGTGTGAAAACTTAAAAAAAATATTGTATATTTTATTGTACATTTAGAACAGACATTTGTGATTAATTGGGAGTTAACTATTGAAAGTCATGCGATTAATTACGATTAAAAAATGTAATCGCCGCCTGACACCCTCACTTTTATACAATAAACAATATGTGACACCAACAATTTTATACAAATGGGATAAGATAACTAAAAATATTATCCATCCATGCATTTTTATCGGTGCTTGTCCTCATTAGGGTCATAGGTGAGCTGAAGTCGATCCCATTTGACTTTCAGTGGTCAAAAGCAAGGCACATAGAAAACCACTCATTTAGTCTTCAATGAACAGAATATTAGATGCATGTTTTTTGAATCAAACCCGGAACCTCCAAACTAAGATGCAGACACACCACCTCCTTTCCAATGTACAGTAGTGGCAGTATTTTTAATTACTTCATTTAATGCGCCACTGGGTCTCTTCAAAAGGCTCCTATAAACTGTAAATCCAATTTATTATATTATGGTGGGATATTTGTTAACCCATCTTACAAGTTCTAAGGTTTGGGGTTTGAAACATGGCTTTCTGTGTTTCCTCCCACATGCTTACATATCAGGGTTATTAACTTATAATTGAAAAATAGAAAAAAAAAAAACCTGTAAATTGCTCATAGTAGTGAATGTGAGTTGCTTTCTATACCTGCTTTGGGGCTAGCTGACGACCAGTCCACCCTAAATCAACTGAAATAGGCCCAGCTAGTGTGACCTCCCCCTTACATTACATTTTTATGGGTCACATACATATTTGTAAAAAAAAAAACAACCAAACAGCTGCTGGGAAAAAGGCCATTAAAACAAGAAAGCACAAGGTGGCATAATACAGAACCCCACATATAATGTATGCCTTCAACTGTGAGTGGAGAGGTTTTATTTACTGTGTTATTCATGAACAAGGTCAGGTGATGTAATACCGCACACGGCCAGCATGGGGCGTCTTTGCACTGCTGTTCACACATTCAAATGAATTTTTATTTATTTTATTTTATTTTTTTAACATCAAGAGGCTGAGAAGCAGTGTGCTCCCAACATTGAATGATGTGGCTCTATGTTGTAGTCGAATGAAAACAATGTACGTTTTTTTGTGTGTAATAAATATGTATTTTGGCTCTTAGGTGTGTTGTACTTTACGTGTTAGCATCAGTCATTTGTATACAACGTGCGCATATGTCACTTATTTATTTATTTAATGTATAATTTATAAGGTGTTATGTCTGCTGTTTTCTAATGAGGACAAATGCTATGGGGAGGATAGTGCGAAGTTCAAGCAGCGTCAACAACAAGGCACACACAGAATATTACATGTTAAAGTATGATTTGACTTTGGAAACGCATGCTAAATAATGAGCATATTCTAGCTTCTGACTCGGAAAACTCTGCAGTCACATTGATAGTTTTTCCTTGTCCTCGTATAACGGGGGCTCAGTCAAAGAGCAGCAAGTTTCCTTCAAGTCGGCACGGAAAAAAAAGGAAACGAAGGCTTGAAAAGGGAAAGAGGCGGACTATTTTTAGAAGTCAATTACGCCGTTTGAGACATCCGAAATGTCAAATCGCCACGTGACGCCATTTATTTCATAACAGGGTAATGTTATATATTCAATGGCAAAGAGACCATTTTCTGGCCACTGTTTGAAATGAAAATGCACAGGCGCCAATTAGTGACCTTTACTGCCTTGCGAGTGAAATAATGTTTCTTTTTTTCTTTTTTTATCGTATTTGTCGCTTGAGGTTTATTGTTATTTTGTGTGCATTAAATGCCACTAAGGATTCAGAATTGTCAAGTGAGGGGATATTGCATCAACAAAGGCCGCTTTTTTTATATCATTGTTTTTCTTTCTCCAAACTTGTGTTTGCTAGGTGACCTAACAACAACTGAATTACCACATTAACAATTTCAATCTACACTTGTAGCCTTTACTATCGCAAAAAAAAAAAAACAATTCTTGTTAACTGGAAAAATAAACAAACTCTGAATATCGACCAATGGTCTAACCTCCTCATAAATCACATTTTAATGGAAAAAATATCTGCCTCAAATAAAAACCAAATTATCAAAATTTATAGAAACATGGTCTACGTATATAGAATTTTTTAACCTAATTCTGGTTACTTAATTCTGCCTGTTAGCGAGAGCCACCGCATCGTGATAACTTACATTGATGTTTCTGCATTTGGCAATTTATTATTATATTATATTATTAGTATGGGATTTTTTTTTAATAGGTTTTAGGTGAACTGATGAATACACACACGCTCGCACGCACACATACTCACCCACATACAAAAAAAAAAAAATTTTTTTTATAAAAAATAAAAAAGGAGAGCAATGATGACATGTCAAATCGAATGAACAATACTGAGCTCTCCATAGAAAAAGAGAAAAAAATAAATAATAATAAAAATAAATAAATAAAAAGAATTGTCAAGTGAGGGGATATTGCATCAACAAAGGCCGCTTTTTTTTTATATCATTGTTTTTCTTTAGCATGTGCGTGTATCAAGGCAACTCTGTCGGGAACAATTTGTAACATGGATTGTCACCATTGTTATCGTCTGCCTGGAAAAAAAAAAAAGTTAAGCTATTTGGAAGTCACATGCGAGAATATGAAACTGCCGTGAAAAGACTTGAGGTTTTACACTTGTTGAAAGAGATTTGGTTAACCTGTCAGTGTGTTTTAAGACTGCTCCAGCGGTCATTGTACTTCTGCGTCATTGGGCTGCAGCGTAGCCGGTGATTTATTGCAACAAATCCTGTCAAGTTTAAAAAAAAAAAAAAAAGCCCATTACATTTGATGTGAAAACGGAGGCTGCATTATCTTGCATTATGTCAAATGGACTCGTGGGAATACAGACATGTAATCTAACCAGTCCATCCCGTTAAGCTTCAAAACGATATCATCGTAGTGGTTGTCCAAAAAATGACCAGACCGATCAGTGTCTAAGGGGTGGGGCTAAACTGTATGATTTGAGGAGTGCTGTTTTTTCAATTCATACTCACGCATATAATTGGAAAGTCAAAGCCAATTAGTTAAGCCCTTTTCATACTGCACTTGTTATTTACTGACGATACAAAAGATTATTTTATGTCGGGTACCTGGAGTGCCTATACAGCACACCACTTAAGGATTACATTAAACAACTAATTACCTCCAGAACTAAAAAAACAACAACAACAACAACAACAACTAATTACCTGTCAATCATTTCCTATCGGACTTTTTCTGAACATGTGTGATTTTTTTTTTGTGTGTGTATGTATTGTTCATCTGCTTGGTCATGCAGAATGAAGAATCTGTATACCTTGTTATGCCAGGAGTTTTTCTGACCAAGTTTGATATACTCCCTCTGTGGTTATTTATATTGCGATTTACGATGCAGTTGGACGTAACAAGTTTCAAAGGGGAAGTCAACCCCAAAACTTTCTTTAAAATACATTTTTATGCAACCCTCCTAGCCTAAACACACTTTTCTGACTAAAATTGCATTTTTTAAGTAGTAAAATCCACCTGTTTTTATCCATCTCAGAGGACGGCCATTTTGTCTTTTGGTGTTGACAGAAAATTACATCACAGTTGCTCAGGGATGGGGTAACGACCAATCACAGCTCACCCGCCGTCTGGGTCTGAGCCATGATTGGTCGTTATCTGAGCCCTGAGCATCTGTGATGTCATTTTCAGGGGACAGCAGGTGGCAAAATGGCCACCACCTGAGATGCTTCCTAACTCATATTCAACAAATGCATTAATAACTAGACTAAGCGCAATTTCTTTAGAAATTGCGTCGGAATGCTGAAAGCTGAATGCTAACAGCTCAATGTTAAGATTTGAATGCATGTGGAATGCTTATGAAGTAAATTTGAGAGATCAATTATGAAATGATGACTTCCTGGTTACTGGACAATGCACTTTACTAACTGTGGGAAGTGATACTTAGAAAAAGTTCGATGTCTGTCTCATTTAAAATGAATGGGCAAGAGTTGATATTTAACGTTAAATTGTGCAAATACTGTTAGTAATGCGGAATCAGACGATATATATACCCCGGGAGGCGTGAATTTTTGAAGCAAGTTGAAATTTGAACAGTGTAAATCGGAAAAAAGTGTGGGGAATAAAAATCACAATAACATATGTGGGAATGCTGAAGCACAATAGCAATGCCGTGTTTACACTAGTGGGGGCACATATGACATACGGTATTATTGTCAAGAAAATGCTGAAAAGGTTGACTTCCGCTTCAAGACAAAGTAAAGCGAGAACATAGCAAAAATTCATGATAACATCTAGAGAGCAATAGAAGAATCAAATGATATATGACTCCTATGTTGGAGTCGGGTTCTATCTATATTGTGTGGAATGGGAAGGTAATAGGACAGGACGGGGCTATGAGCCCCCCAAGTGTTACTAGTGGGAGTGGCTATGTAGTGTCCCGTGGGAAAGAAACAGCCCACAATCAGTAAGCCGTGAGCCTACTACTGTCTTCCACTTGCATTCACTGTCCCTGCGCCGTGTCTGTGTGGCCCCCAGTGTGGTGTAGTGCATTCAAATCTGGAAAGGCCGCTGGGGATAAATCTGGAAGTCTACCAGGCACTGCTGACCTGCAGTCTTGCCCCCCACACACAGAACCACAAGGCATGCATGTATGTGGTGCATTAAAAACAATGGGAGTCGGGAGCCGAGTGTGTAACATTAAAACTAGAGGACGGGCAGGGCAGAGGAGCGGAACAGCTGGGCCGGGCAACGGCAGAATTGCGCTGAAGCCCGGTCAGCTTGTCGCATCCCCATGCCTTGCGCCAGCCCCCCGAGGGAACTCTGAAAATGAGTGTGCCCAAT
Source organism: Vanacampus margaritifer (assembly GCF_051991255.1). Lineage (NCBI taxonomy): Eukaryota > Metazoa > Chordata > Actinopteri > Syngnathiformes > Syngnathidae > Vanacampus > Vanacampus margaritifer. Next base: position 9,834,422 of record NC_135439.1, read on the forward strand.
AGTGTCGAGTGAGGATTATTTACAGTGTCGGATGTGGCCCTACCCGATGCGGCACCCTAGGCGAGATTTTCAATGGCGCCCCACTCCAGATGCGATTTAAAGGAGGCTTACAAAGGAAATCATAATTCATAAGGTATCAGTCAGCTAGTTAACAACATTTTTTTTTTATATATATAACAATAAAATATAGTAGATTATTGTTTAAAATACAAATATATCAGTCTATTTCTTTTTCTGTCACTCAATATATTACCAGTACTTTTCGGTATTTTGTGTTATTTTAATACTGAGTTTAACCCCGGAGAACCCAAGAACCCTTTTCTTCTTTGGAAAATTATGAATTATACATTAAATGACTGCTATAAGTTCACTGAACACCAAAATATATGTTTTTTCAATTTTAACCCATTTTTTTTAACTAGCTCAGAGTTGCTAATTTATCAATATATATATATATAAAACATACTCCTAGGCATTCTGCAACATGATATGAAATAGATTAACAAAAAAAAACACAAATTTTACCATCTGATGGTTTGCTGAGAAGATGGTTTTGTTTGGATTGATTTCCAGCTCAACAAAACAGCATGTTGCCAGCCATCTTGTCTCCATCACTCTGACTCATGTAAGTGCAATATTCATCCACTAGATGGCCCCATGCAAGGGTCAAAAGTGGCACTCTGGACTTTTGAAGTTAAATTTGTAATAAAAAAAAAAAGGTCTTTGTTATTTGAGTAGCAGAATTTATAGGGGCCAAATTTGACCCCGTGGGTTCTCCAGGGTTAAAAATCGAAGTGCCATAAATGGTATAAAAAGATGCCTAGTCAGTATTTCAATAGGATATTTCAATATCGCTAATTTCCCTTATTGCAAGGGTGGTCTAGAACGTAACCCCTGCTTCTATTTTTAGTTGACAAAACTGTGTTCTCTTCCATAATATGGTGCTACACAAGCTTGTGCAAATGACAATCAATTCCTTAAAGAATTGTTTTGTATATTTTTAGCCTCCCGTGCCCACAAAATGAAGGTAGTTATGAGATATAACACTAAACGTGCGCGAGTTGAACATGCTTACCTGATTCGGGGGCACTAAATCCAGATAGCCAAGACAATTCCTGCTAATAGTGTCAGTAAGGAATAGATCAGCAAAGCGAAGTCGGAAGGATGACGGAGCATCCTGACCTAAAAGACAAATGAATCCAATAAGTTTTAACCATGGAGTAGTTTAAGAACCCATAAAGCCAACCGCTCGCTTCATGGCATGCAGCTCAGATAAAAACAAATTATGACAACGACGTTAGTGATTCACACACACGTGTGAATTGTAAAAAGGCCAACAGAGAGATGCACTTTCTTCTCCAGGCAGTTTGCACCTAAAAAAAAAACAGGCTTACACAGCCTTTCACACCAAATCCTAGAATTCCTAGAGGATGTTTCCAGGGTATCATTGAAGCCATTTTTTTTTCAACTGCTTAGCTCTCTAAGGAAGACATCTGACAGCCTCAAGTGAGCTACGGTAGCCCGTGTCGTATCAAGGCTTGACAGATGCGGTGATGTGAAGACCTGTATCATAATAAAAAAAAAAATGTGTGAATTGCTTCACGAGCTGTTCAACTTTCGCCCAATGTCAGCTGATGCCCATGAACCCACACATGGTTAGTGATATTGATTCTAAATGCGTGGATAGTAAACACAAGACCCAAAGACAAGGCATTACTGTATGTATTTCTAATGCACTGGTAATTAATTTTCCATCAGCCTCCTTTCAGCTTGTCTTTTCCAATGCAAGTCACAAACCAATTATTTTTTGGGGGACAATCAATTTATATGTATTGGCTCCTGCGTGTAATTTTCACATTATTTACCCACCAGTCACAGTACATAGGTGGATCACCTTTCATCCATCCATTAAATGACTACAAAATTGAATTTAGCTGATGTAATCCTGCTTATATGTTCTTAAAACGTCATACCTTTCATGAAGTTTACCTGTATGACAAACGCGCTTCAAAGAACTTTAAAATTTATATGCAACAAGTGGATGGACGTTCACGTACCTGTGTGATGACGCCATCGAGCGGATTTCGGGGGAAGGGGGGGACCACACGACTTCCGAGCTGGATTTTTTTTTTTTTAAAGAAGAAGCAGGGTCCAAAAGTCCAGCGTGTTACATTTTTTATCAAGCGGGAACATCTTTTGGCCGAATAAAGTAAATATTGCACGACTTTAAGTGGTGATTTTGCTCGGACGCCATGTTTGTTGTTTGACAACTTCACTTCCGTTTGAAAAAAACTTCCGGTTCGGACTGCCTGTTGACGTCCATAGCCACGCCCACTTCTGCGTTTTTATTTTTGAGTTAAAACCGAAACGAAGGGAGCGTGAAGTTTAATCCCGTCAGAGAAACGTCTGACTATTTTGCTTGGCCCCGGTTGCTCTCATTATGTCGCTTACCGCTCAGACAAACTGCTCGTGATGAGACACTTCGAGCTGGTAAACACGCCGCAGAATACAACCAAGCCCCCCCCCCCCCTCCCCAACAGATTATGAACCTCACATTTATCTGTAATTATAAATGAGACAAAAATTCATCTTAACCCAGAAAACAGTAGCGCAACTTTCTGCCTTCTGAGTGACCTCAACAAAAAGTAAGTTTTAATAGGATGAAACACAAGGGATAAATTGCAGCGAGTTGTATTTTGTTGCTGCCTCTTCACATTTATAATGGGGCACCACAGTGGACCAAGTGGTTGGCAAATCTGCCCCGTATAGTCGTAGGTTCAAATCTAGGTTCCTTCTTTTCCCTGTATTTTCCAAACGTGAACAAGCAGTCTTAATGCTTAAACGTTTATTCACTTTCTTTTTAATATGTGCGAATTTTATACCCGTCAACACTATTTTATTTTTTTTACTTGAGCTTTTAATCATTTTATATCGTAAAATTACTCAAATCATAAGTGCAAATTGTTCTTTTTTATAAGTTCATTCAGAAGCTAGAATCAGAATTGATTTTGCCATTTTCAGTGTAAGGTACATTCACAACAAGGAATGTGTTTCAGTCAAGTGGTGCGACATTAAACATAAATGTTATGGTAGTAAAATAAAGTGTAATTAAACTAAGCAAAAAGAAAAACAATGTGAAATAGCCTAAACAGTGTGCAAAAGACCAGTGTTTCCCAACATGAACCGAGACACTTATTTCACATTGGAAAAAAAATGTCACGACACACCACTTAACTCATTCACTGCCATTGACGGCTATAGTCGTCAAAAATTCATTTGAACTATTTCTATTTGTTTCACATTTTTTTTCCACTTTTATTAACAAGAGTATGAAAACCTAGAATTAAAAAAATGTGTACGTTTAGAACAGATATAAATCCTGTGATTAATTGTGAGTTAACTATTGAAGACATGCGAATAATTATAATTAAAAAATTTAATCGTCTGACGCCCCCTAATTTTTTAATAATATTTTCTTTTTTGTTTGATTACTTAATTATTTAAACTCAAGATTAATCACAAATTTTATGTGTTCTATATGTACTATACATTTTTTTCTAGGTTTTCATACTCTTGTTAACAAAAGTGGAAAAAATGTGAAACTAATAGAAATAGTTTCAATGATTTTTTTTACATCTATAGCAGTCAATGGCAGTGAATGAGTTAAAAAAAAATCACCCAAAAATTATTTACAGGTTATATATGTAACTTCTCATTTATTGCAAAACCCTTTAACCATTCTACTTGTTACTATACATTAGCACAGGAATAATTTTTCATTCAGACCGTGGATATCGGACCCAGCACTGGTTGGGAATCACTACAATAGACATGAGGTGTAGGTGTGAAGCTCTTGGGCAAGACAGTGTAGCCTGGTAGCACGTCTGCCTCGCAGCTCCGAGGTTCTGGGTTCAAATCTCACCTCTAACCTTCTTGTGTGGCGTTTGCATTTTCTCTCCATGCATGTGTAGCCGAGTATTCCGACTTCCTCCCTCATTCCTAAAACATGGTTCTGTGAAAAGCCAGCATATATAATGATGAAGAAAAAAATCCAACAAACTGGCTTGTTTGCACTTTTTTAAACCACACTGATCCAGTCAAAGCAATTATTCTTATTCAAAGGTATTTGTACTTCAATAAACTTTCATCCTCCATTTCCATTTTTCTGACTTTGAGCAGAGGTCATGCAAACCCCACAAAGGAGTGGAGATTTGAACCCGGAACCTCAGAACTGTGAGACAGATATGCTATCCGCATTTCTGCCTCATTCCAGTAATGATGCAAAAAAAAAAGCATCCATGAAAATTCATTGTTAATGGTTTTATTACTTGGCTGCAAGAAAGAAAAATCTGCATATTCAGTAAATGCAATTAGTACAGAGGATACGATTATTGCATTTAACATATTTATTATTCAACATTTGTTAATTATTCTACTGATGTGTTTTTTATATTCACCAAAGCCACGTGAGCTACATGAATTCCGCCAATATACACCCACAGCTCTGACAATTTTACACAAACCAGGAATAAAAAGCGCACAATCCAAATCAGAATTTGAATTAAAAAATGACGTTGCAGGATGTTCTTTCAGCTTACCATTTAGCCGAGCTTTCCCGAAGAGTGATTTTACCAGCAGATGTGCTAATAAAACCAGCAGCTGCCACCAAAAAAAAAAAGAAGCAACTTACTCCCTTTCCATGCTAACAAGACCACTGACGACGTCATTAGTTAGCAGCACAAAAAAAAAACGCGGTAACATGAAAAGCTCTTTGCCAGCAGGCTATTCAGTGCTGATCAATAACAAAACCCTGCTGCCATTCATCCGCCGTCAATGTCCTCTGATTTATTGACTCTGACTCTCGCAAGCTTTGAGTCAAGCTAGTTCATAGTATTTCCCCGTCTGTGGATCAAGATAGCAGTTGAGGCAAGGATCATAGAGCAGATTTAAATACTCGTCTTCCGTCTCCTCTTCGATTTCAGGCTTGTCCCTTCCTGCGGTGAAGAAAGAACATCACTCGGCACGTTTTCTTAGATGCAATTCTCAAAGTAATGAATAAAAACAGCACGTTTAACAATATAGTCAAGATGCCCACTGTCCGCAACATTAGCCTGCACGGTGATAATATACAAAAAACACACGAGGCCAAAATTTAACAATGCATTTATTATTGAGTTTGCTGCGGTGTAGAACTGCGCGGCATCATACTGAGATGCTTCTTCTGTATTATTTAGTCTCTCTCATGTAGCCAAATAGCGTAAGTGTGCGTCGCCCACACGGATGAATAAAACAGCACCTCAAATAGACACCTCCATCTTTTTCTCGTCAGGAAACCCAAGAACAGGTGGTGTACTAACAACCGCAATGTATCGCGATTGATGCGGTATCTGTAAAGCTGTGGCCAAACATTCCAACAATTACATAGAATTTGTAAGAATGATTAATTTGTGGGGAACAGTGTTGCCACATATTTACTTGGTTACTTTGATTGCTTGCTTGAAAAGTAACTTAGATAACAAGTTATTTTAACTCATTCACTGCCATTGACGACTAGAGACGTAAAAAATTCATGTGAACTATTTCATTGAATTTTTTTATGAAAACCTAGATTTTTTTTTTATTGTACATTTCTAACAGATATAAAATGTGTGATTGATTGTGAGTCAACTATTGAAGTCATGAGATTAATTACGAATACACATTTTAATTGTCTGGCGCCCCTTATTTTTTAAATTAGGGGCTTCAGGCGATTAATTTTTTGAAATTGTAATTAATCACATGACTTCACTAGTTAACTAACGATTAATCACAAATTTTATATCTGTTCTGAATGTACAATAAAAAAATCTAGATTTTCATACTTGTGTTAGCAAAAGTAGAAAAAAAAAAGTTAAACTAATAGAAATAGTTCAAATTAATTTTTTACGTCTATATCCGTCAATGGCAGTGAATGAGTTAATAGTTACATTTAGCAGATAAAGACCAAACTGCTTAAAAGGAACCCCGACAGTCATGACAAGTTTGCTCTATATTATTAATTCATTATTCAACGTCACAGTTGCTCAGGCTCGGGTAACGACTAATCACAGCTCAGCTTGTGAACATCACATGACCAAACTCAGAAAAAAGGTGAGCCGTGATTGGTCGTTAGCTGAGTGAGACCTTAGTGAGTACCATAGTGTTATCAGGTGTCCTCATGTATTTTATTATTATTCATTTTCAATAAAATACGCATGAGAAGCACCATGGCTGACAAGTGTGCGTTGTCAGATTAGTCGTTACATCAAAATGCACATATTTTAGATGAATGTGCAACTTTCTAACGCGCTAGTGACATCACTGCTGGGGAACATAACCAGCTGTTTTTTTTGTTTTTTTTACTGTTCTAACAGTGCCCTAAAAAATTATAAACGTAATATGGTGGATGTGAAAAATGAACCGCGATAAGGCGGGGGAACACATAAGTGCAATTGTACTCTTTGTCGAGTGTATAAATGTACGCTATATTTTCCAGGCACGTTTAGGCGATAAGAAGGCGAGTCGACTCTCCCAGGTGGAATAAAGGGAGAGTCATGTGGGGTGACCTTCAGACTCAGGTGGATTTAAAAGTTTTCCGCCATTTTCTCGCCCCTCATCAATCAAGCGTTGAGACGTGGCGAGTGACGAGCACCTTACGAAGCCGTAAAGAGCCCCCCCCCCCCCCTTGTAATCCTCACTACTTTAAAGCACACCAATTTGGCTGTTAAATTGACAGGCAGTTAAATGCTAAAAAGGTTATGGAAGGCTCCGGGTGGAACATTTTATCTTATCAGAACTTGGGTGACGATAATGAAAACTAATTATGAGACACATTGTGTAAGAGGTTTAAAAAAACGATGTTGTAAACTGGAAAGGTTTCATCAATTAACCTTGTCGGTGTGTCTGGGGGGGGGGGCGGGTAAAGACCTGTAATGAGCCCCCGTCTGTTTTGACCTACACAGGACAGAGAGCTTCACTCTCGTGTTTTTTTTTTTTTTTAATACTCCTAATTACAGTTGTGTGTGCAGTTTAGTGTCTTGAATGTTTCCATTAGTCCGCTGCGTGGTGGTGGGGGTGGGGTGGGGGAGGGGGTATGATGCGTCGTCTCCCTGACCTCGACAGACATAAAGGAGTGACGGGGGCAGAACGAGCAACCTTAAGGTTTATTGTACCTCTGATTAGATCCTCACGATGCTTACTTGTGTTGTCTGACCTTCTCTTGCTGCTCGGAGGCAGAATGTGGGGAGGGCTGAGCACATCCATCCACTCCCTGGGAAAAAGACCATAAAGGAATACAGCCATGACAACTCGTGCCGTTACACTCTTCATCCCACCGCAGCGCACAGCACATCCAAATTGCCTGTTAACACTGAAGGCCCCATCGCGGTGCCCGGGCCTAAACGGTGGTTCACTGTCAGGTCAGCAACCTTTACAGTCAAAAATAAGCCATTTTAGCTGGAGATGGTTGAAGTGGCTGGGGAGAGGGAAGTCTGGGCTTCCCTGCGACCTGACCCCGGGATAAGCGGTAGATACAGGATGGATGGATAAATAACAAAAAATCTTGGAAACATTATGATGAACAAAACAGTGTTAGGGCAAGAGTTAATTAAAGCTGCACCATAACGCAACAACTTTTTTTTTTTTTTTTTAATACATTATTATACTTTTCTCCCTTTCTGTCAATTTTCTGGCAATTTTATGAACATATTATGGTAAATTTTCTGCCTTATAACTTTTTGGGAAATTTTATGGCTATTTTTGGAATTGTTTCTGCTTTTCTGCTACCAATTTTCTGACAAAAAAATTTGTGGTCCTTTTATGGTCATTTGGGGGATTTCTTCTTTTCTTTTTAGACATTTTATAGTTAATTTTACAAGTTTTCTTTTCTGCCTTAAAAAAGAAATTGGACAATTTTGTGTACAATATTTTGTCTTTATTTTTTTTGACATTTTATAATTACTTTTTGAACATTTTCTTCCGCCTTTTTTTTTTTTTAATAAGTGTTAAAAGATTTTAATAGAATAATAATTTGATATGATTTGATTTGAATTTTAATCGATTTTTTGGGCAATTTTGTGCACTTTATATGGTAACTTGGGCAATTCTTTCTTTATAGTTACTTTTTATAGTTTTCTTTTCTGCCTTAAAAAAGAAATTGGACAATTTTGTGTACAATATATTGTCTTTTATAATTACTTTTTGAACATTTTCTTCCGCCTTTTTTTTTTAATAAGTGTTAAAAGATTTTAATAGAATAATAATTTGATTTGATTTGAATTTTAATCGATTTTTTGGGCAATTTTGTGCACTTTATATGGTAACTTTTCTTCATTTCTTTTTAGACATTTTAAAGTTTATTTTTATAGGTTTCTTTTCTGCCTTTAAAAAAAATGCTTTTTCTGACTTTTTGGACAATTTTGTGTACCTGCTATGGTAATTTTGGGGATTTCTTCTTTTGTTTTAGGACATTTTGTAGTTACTTTTTGAACATTTTCTTTTCTGCCCTTTTTAAAAATAAATTTTCTGACTTTTTGGGCCAGTACATTATATGGTAATTTTCTGCTTTTCCTCTTCCCTTTTGGACATTTTATCATCACTTTTTTAACATGTTTAGTTTTTTTTTCATCTTTTGTCTCTGTTTTTGACAACTTGCACATTTGGACATTTGCACATTTGAATATTATTCTTTCTTTTGCATCTAATTCAAGAATATTTTTATTGAAAAAAAATTAAATATGTAATATATATAAATAATAATATATATTTTTTTAACTTTTTTTTTTTTTCAGAGATCCACAGGGAGCCACAGGAGAGGGACTAAAGAGCCGCAGGTTGCAGACCCCTGCCCTACACGCTCAGCCTCGCCGCGTTAGCCCAACTATCATTTATTCCATCCCGGCTCGCACTGCGACTTTAAGCTGACAACATTCTGACCCAGATAGCTCCTCTCAACCTTGCCCGTCTTCTGCGAGTTCTTTCTCCACGCGAGCGTACTCTCCCAGGTTTCAATTATACATAAGTCACTGCGCAGTGTTTCAACACAACGCGTCTCCAGAGGAAATGTGACTTGGCAGCGCGGCAGAGATTAATCTTTTGAAACATAATTCACATCAGTTGCATAATCACCCATTTACATCTTTTGCCTCTGGACAAAGCATCTCATAAAAGCACATCATAGCATCTTTAACTCTTTGACTGCCAGACGTTTTCAGAAACGGGATGTCGCCAGTGCCAGCCGATTTAAGCATTTTGACTGATCTTTCAAGGTCCACAGAAAATTTTGTGTTTGGACTATGGAAACACACATACTACCAAATGAAAGATTGGACTCTCATCTTTCATTAGAAAAAAAAAGTTTGTTTCTACCTTATTCCATTTTTCAGTAATCAACAATAGAAAATGGTTAGTTTCACCTCTGTTTTGAAACAAACGTCTTTTAACGTCTTTGGCACTCCTCCATAGGATTTTACTAAACGTTATTTAACGTTTTTGGCAGTCAAAGAGTTAATGAGAAAACGATAACCTCTGTATGTTTTAATATTCATCTGGCTGCGGGCAAATCAAACATCCATCTCATCAGTAACAACAGCGAGGATGGGTGGTGCCACTCATTTTGATCTACTGCTTGTTTCCATATACTGAACATAAAATGAAAAAAAAAAAAGACGAGTGCAAAAACTTATTGACACCAAGCAGATCTTAACTTGCTGGCCTCAGCAGTCCAATCTAATGAGATCCGATACAAAAGTAGCAGTGGATAGTAATGCTTGGATTGACATCACTTCAAAACTATGTCTATTTCTGTACTTGTGTTTATGAAAAATGCCTCGAAGAAAAGTGCTTGAAAATATTCTTATTCATCCTAGTAATTCCATTCTCAGGGCAGATGCGATCAGTTAAATGCCCTGAATATGAATATGCAAAGAAAATAACACTTTGCACGATGCAATGTCAAAGTATGTGTCCAATTATTACCTCTATCAAGCGCTCATTTGATATTTTGAATGCCACTTTTTCGGTTTGTCTGTGAAGAATCACAAGATGGGTTTCCATTGTGTTCGGCTTCTGAGGCGAAATTTTCGTGAGATCTCGTAATTCTCGTGAAATCTCATGAAAAGTTCTCGTGAGAGTTTTGTGTACGCAAGATGGACGCCCAGAGTTGTTTGCAAACTCTCCGAAATGTTGTTACGATTACTTTATAGAGTGTCATGTTGTGCGCCTGCCATTAATCCAAATATAAGAATGTTAGTCATGTGACTAGTAGAAACTCAAAAAACACCTCATGAAAGCCGATAAAACTTTTTTTGTGATATTTGAGAGTTTTTTTCATCACCAGTTTGCTATTGCGCAATTCTAAGGGCAATAAGCGTGATGTTGACCCCGAAGGATCCAGCAGGTGGAGCTGTAGTAAAAAAGTTTTGCATTTGCTTTGTAATGGTAAATGTAATTACCGCCCCCCACAGGACTGGAGTGGAACTGTATCCAACATAACGGTAATTTAGGAACATGTATAGGCTCTATTGTCCCATACTAATGAATTATTGATCTTTTTAGTCCGGTTATAATGGATCTTTGACATCTATAGTCGTCAGTGGCAGTGAATGAGTTAAAGGGGGAGAAGGATCGGGAACTAATTGTAAAGGTACAAAACTAAAAGTTATTCTATTGAATGAAACACAGGCCATAGTTATTTAAACCTAATGAAGTGTCCAATGAGAATACATCTCTCCATGTGTGTAATTATGCTCTGAATATGCCCACGTCTAACTCGGCCGATTCCGCAAGCAAAACTGAAATTTGGACTTCAAATTGTCCAATGGGACTTGGCAGTGATTATTGACATTAAGCTCTTCCAAATCTCTCCAAGTGAAACGACATCAAGGCCACAACTCTCTTTATCACCCTGGCAATTACTTGCAAAAATCAGACGCATGAAGAGATTGTGAAGAGGCATTTTAAGAATGTATTTTAAACACAATTTTTTTTTTTTGGCAGCACTAAACACGGAAACAAGAACGATTCAACTGTCTGAAAAACTGTTCTCCTCTGAGAGGATGCCTTGCAGGACTCTCCAAAAACCCCGCATGACGGATCTCAACAGTAGCACAGTGTCAGCATTCAACACCTAAAAGAAGAGGAATGAAAACCAGCCACGGAAGCTTTTCATCAATATGTAAATCAAGGCCTGCTTCAAAGTAAAAGAGAAACAACAAGCCCGAGACTGGAAGGTGTTTGAGGTACTTGTCAATAGCAAATATTCAATCCGGCGAGGAGAATCCCAGCCCCACTGGGTATTCAAACAACCCAGGGACAAATAAGCAAAGAAACATATTGGGGAAACTATCTAAAGCTGTAAGCCTATACATCATTGCACTGCTTTTCATCAATAAATCAAAAGTATTCCCGTGAAGGAGGTTGAATTTGTCCATGACGCAATCCCTTTGTATTCTTTTGTAACATGCTACACGTTCGTGTGCCATTTGATGTGGCCGGATAGGACGAGGGACAAAAGCACTAAGCAGGCTCTCCGTCCATTCTTCCACTATAGCTAATCTGCTGCCATTGTTAACCCGTAACGTGCGGAATTAATTCTAGCTTTGAGAGCGCATTGCTGGACCGACTTTTGTCTAAAATCAATATTTAGTCTCCTCTTCTTCCAACTAAGAGGTACTTCACCCTAATGACGTTAATTATTCTTTCAGGAGGATGTCTCAAACACTTGAATTTTAATGAAGGTTACAGTCAACGTCATTCTCGTCCGTTCTGCCTTCACAATCAAGTACGGGCATATTGATTGATTACTTAGACTGGTCTGTAAAAATTCAGAGTGGATTTGATTGTTGATGAATCCCATCTTTAAGCAATCAAGGGAGAACGGAACGCAACCAGCATATGATTCAATATCAACAACCTTCATTTGTGGCCTGAGGAAGATTATATGATGTCGTGAGCAACAACCAGGCAAGCCCTGGCCATCATTATTCTGTTCATGGGGCACTGGTATGGAAACAAGCTCAGAACAAACACAGAGAGCTTCGCCTGTCCCTTGATCGTTGGAATGTATGACAGTAGTGCCTTGAGATAGAATTTAATTCAGTCCTTGATCATGCTCGAAACTAAAAAAACATTCATATCTGAAATGATCTTTCCCTATTGAAACAAATGGACATTCCATTAATCTGTTCCAGCTAGGATCGCCAAAAAACAACATAAATGTAAACAATTAAGTTTGATGGGGGAGTTTGTGCATCATGCCTCAAAAAGACATGACTACAAAATTTCACAACCACTGTAAGTGACTTAGTAGTCATTTTACGCAGATGATAAAGAATATATGCATGTGTTGCTGTCTGTGTTCAAATATGCATTATAACAGTACCACATTGATGCAGTTTTGAAGAATTGTGCACAATCGCCCAAACTGTTGCTTGTAAAGTGATTTGAGTTCACTGCCACCATACAGCACTTTTATCTTGACTTCTTTTTTATTTGCATTTTCAGAAGTCAAAGCACAAAATCGGCCAAGTGACGATCCGCATCTCGAAAAATGTGTAAGTTGGGTGACTTGTATCACAAGGCAACACTGAATATTAATGTTTATCGTGGACAGGTTGAGCTAAGGTAAGTCTTGTTTAACTTTTTTGTTACAGATTTTTCATTTCATTATTTACTTTTGTGTTAGCATCAGTTAGAGACTATGGCGTGTTTGACTTATAGAATATACAAAATCAATGTCAATTTTGGAGGAACGGAACTCTCTTAAAGGGGAAGTCAACCCCAAAAAGCATTTTTTTGGACAACAATATGTTCTATGCAGCCCCACTAGTCTAAATATGGTATTGTGGTTAACATTATGTGCTGTTTTTATCCGTCTCAGGGGGCGGCCATTTTGCCACTTGCTGTCGACTGAAGATGACATAAATGTTGCTCGGGTCTTAGGTAACAACCAATCACAGCGCAGCTTCAGAAAACAGGTGAGCTGTGAGCAACTGTGATGTCATCTTCAGTGGACAGCAAGTGGCAAAATGGCCGCCCCCTGAGATGGATAAAAATGGCTGGTTTTTGCTGCACAACTCTTATTCCACAAATATAATGTTAATCAGAATATCATGTTTAGATTAGTGAGGTCACATATAGCATATTATTGTCAAGAAATATTTAAGGTTGACTTCCCCCTTTTGACATTTTGATAATATAAAAATAAGATATCAGTGGAAAAACATTATTTTTTGTGTGTTTCCCTTAGTAATTCATGTAAAAATCTAACAATTAATGTAATTAATTTCCCCTGTAGTCAGTCAAGGAAACTCCATGTCCACTCCATATTGTTCTCCCCACAACCACACTTTTTCAGTTCTATCACAAAATAAATTCTTCATGACATTGGGTTTGCCTCAAGTGTACATTAGATTTTCACTTTTGTCCTCCAGTCAATTCATTTCGTTAATGCTAGAGTTTGGCTCAAAGCTGTGTCAATCTAAACAAGGTGAAATGCGTCTAGTAGCTTCAACAAACTGGCCTTCCCATTCTCAAAGATGCCTTGTATAGCAAGTGGAACTCAAAACGTTTGGATTTTATACAACTCTGAATAGCAGAATGTGATTTCTATCATTATTTAAATGGTATCATAGCTGCCAGCGATCTGGTCTGACAGGCACGAAAGAAAATGAAGGAAAAATAATGTGCGCTTGTGAAAAAAAGACGAACAGCGGTTAAGGGAGAAGAAAACACACACAAAAGGCATTTATTTGCACTCATCTGTGAGGGAGATGAGCCCCCGTCTGCATCTGACAGCTGACATTTAGCCTTAATTCCGCAGTCGGTTATCATGTGTTTCATTTCACTGTTTCATGCGGATGCAATGAAACACAAATGCAGACCCCATCAAGGCAGGGAAATCGATTTATCTGCATGAATTGTAATTTTCTCTGCAATATTCTTCCACAAATAGAAGTGTTTTTTTTTTATTATAATTCAGAAACAAAACTATACTTTTTTAATACAAGTGCGGTTGATGCACCAGCGGGGATTGACACATTCTGATACGTGACGCAACTGTTGAGTTTGAAGATATAGCTTTTAACTCATTCACTGCCATTGACGGCTATAAACGTAAAAAAATTCTATACTTTTTTTCCACTTTTGTTAACAAAAGTATGAAAACCTAGAAAACATTTTTTTTATTGTGCATTTAGAGCAGATATAAATGACGAGATGATTATTAAAAATTTGTAATCTGTTCTAAATGCACAATAAAAAAAAAAATCTAGGTTTTCATACTCTTGTTAACAAAAGTAGAAAAAAACTGTTAAACTAATAGAAATAGTTAAAATGACGTTTATAACCGTCAATGGCAGTGAATGAGTTAACAAACTAAATCTGAATATCAATAGATAATTGTGTAATGAGTACGCACATTACATTTAAATACGTCTTTCCAGTAATGGCAGCAGTACCTCAATTATAAGCCTGGAGTGTGCTTACCTCGGGTTTGAGCACTGGAGTGGGTTCATTTCCTTCTGGTAGTGGTGATCTTGATTAGCTGGCTGGATTAGAAAGAAAAAAGGGTACTTAAAATTTCCTTCAAAATGATGCTAACGTAGCAAATAAGTAAAAACAAACAAACACAAAAACATTATGGGGTGTATGTTAATAAGAAAGGGTTTAAAAAAAAAAAGGACACGTTGCAACACCAACCACCCAAAAAATATTCTCATCCTAGTATATTCATGGCCTGCTTGCAAATGGATGCAATGCAATCTGAAGTGTGTAAGATTACATCCTGTATAGCAGATGAGACAAGGGTGCGAAATTTTGATGTGGATAGTAAAAAAACAAAACCTTTCTATTCCAGTATCAGACATACTCGTCCCCTGCAAGAAACAATAACACATTACCTTCTTTATATTGGCCAAGCAAAAGAGCATATCATTACCTCAGGAGGCTATTTAAGCCTCGTGGCTGTGTAAAGGCTCTTACACTGCACAACTGTAATGTAAAATCAGTCATACTGAGGTCGGAGTCCTCACGACGCTTGAGTCTATTTAAGTTATCAGCGTGTTACGGTGCCTTATTTAACTGTTTGGACTGTTCGGAAAAGATACCCTGTGGAATTCTGACGGTATTACGTACTGATGAAGACGAATTCCCTGTAAAGGGGATGCACGGAGACAATTATTTTAGGGGGGATAGGAAGCGGGTAATCTGACACGCCAGATGGTTTTGTTTTCAAAGAGCTACCTTGAAAAGGTCTTTTTGGAAATGGACAGATGCTAAAAAAACAACAAAAAAAAAAACGAAAACATGATGAACACCAGCCAGTTAGTATAAGAATTAGAAAACAATAAGGACCTCAGTTGCTAAGTTCTAAAGAAAAGAAGAGCTTCTTCGGTTGAAGTGTAGGCGTGCGAATGTAAGAGCAACAATTTGCCAGCGGTATGAATCATGACATTTGAAATATATTAGTAGGAAAACTGTAAACATCAATCTGTCAATCCGTCGTTGTTATTTCATATGTGCTTCAGTCAACATTAAATAACAGCTGCTATTTTTGGAGAGAAGAAAAGTCAGTAAAAAAAAATCTAATAAACAAACGTGACCAGCTAAAATGAAATAGTTTTTGTCTCTCTCAAATGCGAAAATAAAAAGCCACGGGTGTGTGGCGTAAGGTTATACCAATAAATACGAAATGGGAGTCTGTCTGTCAGCACTGACCCGGTTATTGATGATGACTGACGACAACCCACTTCCGTCAATGCACTGTCCATCAATTGTTAAAACGGATTATCAGCATTGACGAGTATTGACAGATTGCCCACCTCTGAGGAAAACTATTACCGTATTTTTCGGGCCATTGGACATACCGTTACCGGTCCGGTCGCATATTGTAGCATTGGAAATATGTTGCCAGAAAAAATTAGAAAATGCAAGGCTACAAAAACAGAAGTCTTTCATTTACCAAAAAATAGAAGAAATATTGCTTTATAAAAGATTAATTTGGAATAATGACGATGGTTCACCGCAGTAACCTGGAACTGGAGCCCAGGTGCCCCTGATTACAGCTTCACCTACTAACCCCATGATGGCCAAAATATTAAAATATTGATATTTTGAAGCCACACCTGCAGGCTGAATGCTGGTCCGGTCATTTTTGTTGCGTTCATCTTGCGTGCACTAAAAATCGCCATCTGCTCGCACATCTTGGATAAAACATTTCAATTCATCAGCGATTTCCCAAATCGTGGAGGAGCATATTGTTTCCTGCCCTTGTGTTTTGAAGTGCCATGAGCTCAGCCTTGTGGATGTAAGTCAAGTCTGCATTTGAAATTGGACCTTGGGCATTTTGCTCTCGCGCGTGTGCCTGTAGAAGTCGGTGCACTGCCAGGGTTCCAAATGAAGGCATTACTATTGGCAGACATATTTACTTAAGGTGTGACACATGCGTGCATATCGTGTTCATTGATTTATGGAAAGGCACGCTTTACTGTTGACTGAAATGTGGCGATCCCTTGGTGGTCCGGGAGGGGGGGGGGGGGGGCTGAATCCAACAAAATGGCAGTCAAGTCATATCTGGAAACAGTCTCTGATACATTTAATGGTGGCGTCCCAAAACAGGGTCAACCCCAATGCTAATACGGCTCCGCAATATGCTCCACCTGGATCTCGGCCGCTATCAAGATACCTGCAGTATGTAGCGAAATGGTAACAGGCTCATAAAATTAGCATCTATAATGACTACATTCGCTGGGGATCATACAGAAGAGCCCATTTGGGGCTAGACGGGGGCTGCACTCTCCCTACCTAAGTGCAATGTGCTTATGCTAATGGACAATAGATCCAAATGACCTTCAACAGCCTCTATACCATCTTTGAATTCTAAAAAGACCATAGGGGATCATTTCAAATGACCTAAATAATTTCTAGTCGTGTGGGGAAATGGTAGCTATTGTGCCGGCGTATCTTTAAAAGCAGAAAGAGGCCAATTAATGCATCTCTATCTCCATAATCTTTTGTAATGCAGGAAACACACCAGAGAAAGAGGTGTGCTAGTACGTCGCTGTGCTGTGGATGAGGAGCTTGAAATGGAAATGAGCAAGCGTGCGGGTCAGCCGCGGTCGGGAAAATTATTCCAGTTGGCAGCTCGGGGGTCAGCGTCGTCGTCATTACTAATGGTAAGCGCAATTGTGCATTAATGCTTACTGGGATTAAAGTAGTTGAGTAGAATCTTGTACAAACCGTGGAGATGTGCGTCCAGGTAGACGCGTCCTCACTGCTCAGGCTCATGCTGACGTTACACTGGTGGATCTGAGATGCGCTGAGGCCTGAGGCTTTGTATTCGTCTTCCTCCTGCTCCCTTTTGAGACTCGCGAGCATCTGGAGCTCAACTTCATCCCCCCCGTGCCATTCTGGACTTCTGGCTGGGTTTAAGTGCCAATCACCGGAATCACCAGGCTGGATTGCGTTGTCTTCTTCCTTTGAAATAATTTCCCCCCAAAAAACAAATCACTTATGCAGACTGCCACAGTCCAAATGAAACGGCTTTGCATTCTGTCAACCTCATTCTGCAAAGCGTATAGATCTCTTACAACAGCAGACTACAAATTAGAGCTGTGCGATTCTTGAGATTTTGGGATCGATCGATACCAAGTAGTTTCAGGTTCGTAACATATTATGGTATTTTAAATAATTTGTCCTTTTAAAGTAGCGCTAAGGAACTTTTCAACCATAACCCTGGAGAACCCAAGAACCCTTTTCTTCTTTGGAAAATTATGAATTATGCATTAAATGACTGCGATAAATTCACTGAACACCAAAATATATGTTTTTTCAATTTTAACCCTTTATTCCCTAATTTAGGATTAGGGCGAAATTTGACCCTTTTGGGATTTAGGGGTATCATTTCGAAAAATCAGAATAATAAAAACTGTCAGTAAACTATTTAGAATTTAAGAAAATAATCAATCAAATACACAGCTACATTGAACAATATAATTTTTGGGTTTTATTTGTTCCATTTTAGAACTGAA
This sequence comes from Vanacampus margaritifer, assembly GCF_051991255.1. Taxonomy (NCBI): domain Eukaryota; kingdom Metazoa; phylum Chordata; class Actinopteri; order Syngnathiformes; family Syngnathidae; genus Vanacampus; species Vanacampus margaritifer. Next base: position 9,852,466 of record NC_135439.1, read on the forward strand.
CACACTTTGGCCAATGGAAATAAGAACACAGGGACAAAATCACTGCTGGAAAAAGAAATAAAGGTCTTTGTTATTTGAGTAGCAGAATTTGTAGGGGCCAAATTTGACCCCTTGGGTTCTCCAGGGTTAAAAACATTTTCATAACTATTCTGATGAAACATCGACTTCAAACTAGTTGAATGGTACCTTTGCCATGGCCTGAGACGGTCTGTATCATTTTTACTGGCACTAAGCAACTTTGAGGGGGATGGTAGGAACACTGCCACACAAAAAACTACAAATGTGCTCACTGCTTTATGGCATACATCACTCCCCCATTTCCACATTCGTTACAAAGACGGAAGTCAATTGGAATGTCGACGCACGAGTACTGCTTTTCTGGCAGAAGCCGCAAAACAACTGAAAAGTTTTGTATGAGGAGATAAAAAAGAAAAAGGGAAGCTACCAGATTAAAGGACAGTCAGGGATCAACATTGGCCCAGCTTTCACTCACTGGCGTGATCTAAAAAAATGACGCACTGCACGTGTCCACATGGGAAATGTGGTCTTCCTTCAGGCATAACTTTACTGCCTTTGTCCATATGGTGCCGCCATAATCAACGTAAACTGAAAGTTCCTTAGTGTTGCTTTAAATAACTCTTTTTTTTTTTTGCAAATTAAACCTTCTAGTTGGGTTCTTAACCAAGCCATATTATAATATCCCCAACAGAAACATATCTAGACATAGGGCTGTGCAATTAATCAAAATTAAATTACAATTTCGATTATTACACTTAACTATTACAAAATTAGAATCGTTAGAAATTTTGAGTGGTTTAAATTTATATATTTTTTTAATTTTAAAATAACTAATTTAATACATTTGGTTTAATCCAAAAATAACTTGTATTTTTAATTTTATTATTCGTCTTTAAAGAAATTGTAAGCATATTTTTGGGCTTTTTAACCTTTACATTTTCTTGTTTTGTACCAAAAAATAATGGTGATTTCAATTATTACCAAAATAATCATGATTAACATTTTCTTCATAATTGAGTAGCCCTACCTAGACTGTTGTTTTAAGGTTCCAATGTGGTAATAATCTTCATATTCTTAATCTTACTCTTGACTGCACCCAAAGAAACGTCAGCCACCGACGTTCCTCTAGTCTAAACACATAATACGATACATGTTGTGCTACACTAATACCTAGCTCAACTAGTTGTTGGAAAAGTTCAAACTAAGCAAAATATGACTCTTGGTATATAATGTCATTCATTGAAAAAACAATTTTTTACCGTTCGTGCTGCCTACCTAAAGGATCTATACTAAAGCTTTGGTATCGACATAAACTATCTACTAATGCTATCTGCTAATACTATCAAAGGCAAATGCTTTCTTTTCATAAGGCCATCTATTCATTTGGGAAAGTAGTGCAAAATGAGCGTGGCTCAGCCCCGGTGTCAGCGGCGGTGAATTAATTCTCATAAATAATGAACCGAGGCCTGGGGAGAACAAATTCAAGCGCGTCATATTTCTATGACAACCTTTCAGTCAAAGGCGTCACTGGATGCCGGCTGTCAGGAGCTGCCACAAATCAGCAGTCAGGCGCGAACGCCATGACGAGGGATGCGAGGATATGTCGTAACACTGTTGTGTAAACTCAGGAAGAAAACAGCCGTCTCCCTTTAGGCTTCACCGTCACTCTAGCTGACTATGCTGATATCTTGCATTCCCGCCTCAAGCTCGCTCGTCATCGCACCATATAGTCGGATCCCTTTCTTCATGACTTTACAATCCTTAAAATAAAATCAATACATTATCCCGCAAGCTTTTTCGACTGCTTTGTCTTTTCATAACCGCTCTCCACGGTATAAGCCCAAATAATGTGCCAATATAAATTCACAGGATCAGGCTAAACTGAAAAAAAAAAAGACGGGGATACGTTGTTTCCTGGTTTATAGCATCCTATCATATAACCCTGTGAACATCCTGTTTGGAATGGAATGGAAAATATTGAAATACTTATACTGTTTTGTTTTACTATGAGGCCATTTATTTTATCTGCGCCGTGAGTCCGATTTATGCTCGGCAATGGAACACAATTTCCAGAGCTACAAATCAAAGTTAGTCGGGAATAAAAACTAAAAACACTTGTAAATCTGCAGCATATTGTTTGCCCCGCATTGCTATCTTTTGAGTCGAGGTGTGTCTTTGTCACCCACGGTGAAACTGTTCGGATGAGGGTCGATCCTTAGGGCAGGCCTTACCAGGAGTGGGTCCTCCAGTGAGACTTCTTGAAGGCAGCTCCTTGACACTGACACGCTTCTGTTCCAACCCACAGCCTGGTGCTCTCCTTCCGTGTCACCTGACCCGCACCTCTCGTCCTGTCCGGTATCAAAAGGGGAATGACAGTATCCGGAAGCCATCCCTACATTTTCATCTGGCTCGCTATCTGGTGACTGCAGGTGCATTTCACTGGCAGCTGGACAAAGATCTTCTACTGATGCTTGCTCGGCGGTTTGATCCTCAGGCTGGATTTGAAGTTCCGAATTTGGATCGAGACATTGAGAAATGTCAGGAGTGCAGTCTGCATTTAATGTTGAATGTGGGAGTGCTGTGCAGTTCTTTTCCTGGAAGAAGAACAGGAATTAGGTTAATAAAGATTGGTGTGCTATCTCAAGGGGAAGTCAGACTTAAACATTTCTTGACAGTAATATGTTATATGTGACCTCACTAGTCTAAAAATGACATTCTGATTCATATTACATTTGTGGAATATGAGTTATGAAGCAAAATCAGGCCGTTTTTATCCTTCTCAGGGGGCGGCAATTTCGCCATTTGCTGGCGACTGAAGATGACGTCACAGTTGCTCAGGCAACAACCAATCACAGTTCACAGGTTTTCTGTAGCTGAGCTGTGATTGGTTGTTACCTGAGACCTGAGCAACTGTGATGTCATTCAAGGGGAAGTCAGACTTAAACATTTCTTGACAGTAATATGTTATATATGACCTCACTAGTCTAAAAATGACATTCTGATTAATATTACATTTGTGGAATATGAGTTATGAAGCTAAATCAGGCCGTTTTTATCCTTCTCAGGGGGCGGCCATTTTGCCACTTGCTGGCGACTGAAGATGACGTCACAGTTGCTCAGACAACAACCAATCACAGTTCACAGGTTTTCTGTAGCTGAGCTGTGATTGGTTGTTACCTGAGCAACTGTGATGTCATTTTCACTCCACAGCCTTCTGATATTGATAAAAACCACAATATTAACCAGAATACTATATTTAGACTAGTGGGGCTGCATAGAACATATTGCTGCTAAGGTTTTTTTTGGGGGGGGTTGACTTACCCTAGATTCAAATTGTTAAATTAGGAATGAACACATGTTTAAATTGTATACAGTATGTATAAAAAAAAAAAAAAAAAGAGAATGACATGTCAAATCGGTAAAATTACCGAATGAACAATACTGAGCTCTCCAGGAGGAAAAAAAAAATAAAATTTTAAAAAAAAATTATATACAGTATGTGTCTCCTGTATGTTTCTTATTTCATTGGAGCTGAGAAATATTTGATAGAAGATGGCTTTGGAAAGTTAGGTTTATATTTTTGTTCATTAATCTGTACTTTTTCTTAACAGCAAAATAAAAACAATTAAAACAAAAGACTTCCCCTTTAAATCATTTATCCATGTTGCCATTGGTGAGCTGGAGTCAGACTGGCTTTGATAGTGTGAAGCATATACCGGTAATACATTTATGGTTTTAGATTTGTAAGAACATTTCTTTCTGGCGTAATAAATGCACATTGACTGCTGTTGATTTTTGATTTACCACAGTGGCGTGAAAGTAAATGGGACTATACGGCTGTAGGCTGAGCAAGGGGAAAAAAAGTGTTCACGGCTATTCAAACACAAATGTATCTGCCATAATACAACATATAACAACACTGCTGTCAAACACGATCCATTACAGGATGTTGTGGACTACAGCTTGCGCCTGAGGTGAGTTTGGATTCACAGAGTTGAGTCAGTCCTTTTATTTGCAAGGTTGACTTGGTGAGAAGCATTGAACTGATGTCCTGCGTTGTGATAAGTTACATGGTAATATTGTTTGTTTTTTGTTTCAAGTTGTGCTTACAAAAGACAATTAAAAAATAATATTTTGTGTCGGAGTAATATCCATAGAAATGTGTTGATATGAGATACCGCAGAGAACCCGCTGACGCACAGTGGAATGCATAAACAGACTTTGTTTCCCGTAATTACAACCTTACAAGTGCAGCGCCCGTCTGTTAAACGGTATAAAATTGCACAAACTACCCAATCACAACATTATAAAGACTTGTACAGAATAATGAGAACCAACACAAAGATTGTTTCATTCTACCTTTACAAGGAAAATGACGCCGCTGCAAATTAATGACATCTTACGATTTGTTGTCTTGAATCTTGTTTTGCGTATTAAATGCTAGTTAACAGATTACTGTGTAAGATTATTCCACTTACTTCAAATCATAAACAACTTTTTTTTCTTTTTTAATCTAAAAGTTGGACATTTTATTGATTTTATATATTTTATTGATTTTATATATATATATATATATATATTTTTTATTATTGATTTTATATATATATATATATATATATATATATATATATATGTTTTTTTAATTGATTTTATATATATATATACCGGCACACTTGTTCTCTACAGCTGAGCCGAGATTATGTCGACGTTATGAGATCTGAGCAACTGTGATGTCATCAGAACGTGGCAAAATGGATAATAATGGCTGCATTTTGATGCTTAACTCATATTTCATAAACGCAATATTAATCATTTTTTTTAAAATAACAATTTCAGAATTTGGGGTTGCCTTCCTCTTCTGCACTGGAACTGCCCCGCATCATACAGAGCTGTGTGTTATATTTTGATTCCGTCACGCAGCTAAATGAGGAAACCAGCATAATGAAAACAAGCTCTCAGAATGATGCAGTGCACTTCTGCACCACTGCAAAACAAACTATTATGATAAATACATGGCATAGTTGACATTCAAAATTATTTTGTCAAAGCAGAATTATTAATACAGATCTTGTACTGGAGCTCATTAGATTGTGCGAGTGGTCATGATGGTGTGGCAGGTTGGTGTATTTGTGAGCACGTAGCACAAAGTTAAGCGAAGCAGGCACAAGTGATTATTCTGCAAAAGTGCTGAGCTCGGCGAGGAACTTAATACTCGAGTATATACCGTTTCTCACATCGACTGATGCATTAAGCATAATGGTGCCGCACTGTTGACAGACAGGCAGGGGGCATCCCACTGAAATGTTAAGAAGACACCGTAATAAGCAGCATCCCTCCTGACGAGTTTGCGCCAGTTTGGAGTGAAAAAGTGAGAATTGCTAGCAGCAAATCTAGAGACGTAAAGTCGTTAAATGCAGTCGTTACTTCTCCCGAAACACAAAAGCTCCCCCGAGCACACAGAGTCTGTCTTGTCTCCATTTCTTCTCTCAACCGGCTCCATTTGCGGCGAGCTTTATTCCAGGGTGAAAGGTTATAAAATAAGCCCTTTGAGGCTTAAGCTTATCAGCGCCATATGTTATTTGCTTTCTCCTTCTTTCCATCCTTCATCATTCTACTTCAAGTACAAGCCGGTAAACAACTATTAATGAGTATTATTGTGACCGTATTGCTTTGCAGTCTGTTATTATGTTCATATCTGATATTGTTCGGCTTTTTTCTTCCTTACCACACTTGCATTTCAGTCAAATCATACGGCAGTTGATCTAGAACTACTGTATATATATATACCTCTCTTGATCACAAGAAAAATGTTCGGCGCTTTTAATATTTCTTTGTGTTTTAAGAACAAATGGCTCAAAAGAATTGCACGAACATGATGCAACACCTTGAAAGATGAGTGAAGAAATGAGCAAGCTGTCAGAAATGAGTGAAAATCTAAATCAAGCCAACGTGTGTCAGATAAATCACGTGTGCTTTCTCTACCATGTTGCCCACTCAATAACGAGGCAAGCTTTTCGCGTTGCAATGATTAAGTCGCGTGTTGCAAACCGGTTTCACAACCATTTGATATATTGTTAAAAAAACAAAAACTGAGCTTGAATAATGATTTATTTCAAATTTTACTCAAATGAGTTTAAAAACAAAACCTTCGGATTTATTGTATTAAAATGTTAAACGCAAGCAAAACTGTACTTAGTGATTCTTTCACACACCACTAGAGGGAGCCCTATTACTGGTACTGTAATCCATTTTGAATAGGTCTACATTTTACATTTAATTTGTCCGCTTCATTATTAATGTCAATCTCAAGTGTGCATTATAATTATGTGAAGACATGATTTTAAAGAGATGGTCCGAAGTTTTTCCCTTTTTTGTTTGCAATCAAACTATCCAAAATGGACTGCTCCCATGCCCCCCCACCCCCCAAAAAATAAAAAATATAAAATAAAATAAAAAAATAGTCACGAGCCTATTGGCTTAGCTTCAACTATTGCACAGTGTAAATATGATATAAGACAAGTTTGACCCTCGTTCTATATTGCCGAGTTACTCCTTGTCAGTGTGACTTAGCAGCCGAGCATGTCGCTAAACTAGCAAGCTAGCATACAATAACATGTTTGCTCCTTTTCGGGTTATAAATATATGAATCTTTATTGAATACGCTTTTAGAGTAAAATGTCCTTTTGGCACTTTGTACTGGTGTCTTAGTGTGGCAAGACCTAAGAGTTTTTCTCTTTTCTGTTCACAATCAAACTATTCAAAACTGACTCCTCCCATGGCATTCCAAAAATAAATTAATAAAATAAATTAGTCATTAGCCTATTGGCTTAGCTTCACATATTGCACAGTGTAAATATAATGATAGAAGAAAAGTTTGTCCTTCGTTGTTTATTGTTGAATTACCCTCGTCAGTGTGACTTAGCATGTTGCTAAATTAGCAAGCTAGCATACAATATAACGTGTTTGCTCCTTTTCGGGTTATAAATGCATAAATCTTTATTGAATAATCCTTTAGAGTAAAATGTCCTTTTTGCCACTTTGTACTCGTGTCTTAGTTGGCAAACAGTTGGAACAAAATAATTGTTTAAAAGTGTTGTACTGGATATAATCTATAGCTGTGTTTTAATGAATTGAAAAGAGTTTTTAACTCTTTTTCAGAAATGTATTTTAATTTTAAAAGGGTGCACACATTTTCCTTTAATTCCTGTACTGGATTTGGATCAAATTGTTCAGGTGCATCTAATGTTGTGGCTAGTGAATGAATCAATATAGGTTTCATTTTGCAAAGTTGACATTAGGTGCCAATAAAAAAGGTTTTTGATGCATAGTATTGTCTCTATCAAAAAATATCCTTGAGCTTGGCACAGGTAATGATTTGCAGGCATGCACTATTTGGCCTAACTTGACTAGAAAACACAAAAACACCCGAGAGTGGCTCTCAATCAGTGCAGCCAAGGCTCGACAAGTCAATTTGGTTTGGTGCCACCAAACTAACTGTACACCTTTATAAATTTCCCTTCAAAATAAACATCCGTTTTTTTGTATGTGTCCAATAAAAAAATAAATAAATGTATTACAATATTTACAAATAAGACCGCCCCTTCACAAAGTACTTGGGGCTAATGCTGCTAACTACCAAACAAACCTTTCAAACAAGCCATTCTTCCTCATCCCAACACGCAAACACTTTTCAAGTTCAAACATTGTTCATTTGCTTTCACACCCTACAATGTAATGACTGTAAGACAGTTGGAAATCATTTCCCATTAAATTGGAATTATAAGACTTATTATAGAGTTTTGAATAAGTAAAAGCAATTAGCATTTCTTTGAAGGCAGCGGGCTTTAAACTCAACGTGGTTTAATTTCCTTGCTCAGCATAAAGAAAATTACTCTATAAATTTTGGAACCATTAATACATTATCTGATTATAATAACCCTATTGACATTTTAAGTTTAAGTATATTCCCCATTGTGAGGTGTGCAGTGTGAAAAAAACTCCACGAGGTAATGTGCATTGTGACATTGACATCAGACTGTGTGCACTGTAGGAGATGTCATTTCACATTGACATCCTCCAAAGAGGAAGAATTTGGAGATCATCTGGAAAATGATGTCTTGAAAGTCAAACAAAATTTCCAACCATCATCATGTGTGGTGTTGCATAAGACTTCAGAAAAACATCAGAGACTTCCTGTGATGATAAGTTCTGAACTTTCGGTTAACTACAGTACAGTAGTACCTTGACATTTTTTAAATTTTAATCGCCTGATGCCCCGAATTTTTAATAATTAAATTTTTTTTTAATCGTAATTAATCGCATGACTTTAATAGTTAACTCACGATTAATCACAAATTTTATATCTGTTCTAAATGTACAATAAAAAAATCTAGGTTTTCAAACTCTTGTTAACAAAAGTTTAAAAAAAAAAGTGAAACTAATAGAAATAGTTCAAATTAATTTTTGACGTCTATAGCCGTCAATGGCAGTGAATGAGTTAATCCCGATTACTTTGGTAATAATTTAAATCACGATTAAGACGATCATTTATTTTGGGGTACAAAACAAGAAAATGTTTAAATGTAAAAATTATTAAGAGAAATAAAATTCTTTGAAACACTATAATTATGCAAGTTCCTTTTGGATGAACTTATTTTATTTAAGTTATTTTAAGATTTAAAAAAAAAAGTGCAAATATATAAATTTAAACAACTCAACAATTAGTACAAAAAATCTTTTTACGATTATACTGATTTTGTAATTATGGAGTGTAATAATTGAAATTGCACAGCCTTACATCATATATAAAAAAATAAAGCCTAACGACCAATCAAAATGTAGCAGTCCCTTCTGCCCGCAAATTGCAGCCTTTGCAATTTGAAAATTGTATTCTAACTGCATGTCCGGTTTGAATTCAGTTGGAAATGCCATCAATTAATTTAAACATTCCACAAAACACAACAAAAATGTTTTAAATGCATTTTTTTTTCCAAACTAGGTAGTGCTTTTTGTGAAATGAGATGAGTCGCTGTCACAATAAAGTGTTCTTTTCAAATCCAAGCAAAAAAAAAAAACATCGGCTGAACAACTAAGTTGACTACAAAACAAGTGGGATCTCTGCCTTGAAGCTACGTGGACACCAAATTCTTGGCCATCTTCCAATTTTCCACACAGACATTTCCAGTCGACATTCAACCGTCAGCTGCAGGGCACATATCGACAAACAAGCGTTTGATAAACCGTTTAGTCTTTTCAGTGAACCTAACTTGCATGTTTTTGGAACATGGGAAGCATCTGGAGTATCCGGAGAAAACCCACGCACACACAGGGAGAACATGCATTTTATACAGTTTTTTTTTTCGATCAATAGTGTTGAAATTAAAATTAGGAAGTCAACCAGTATCACGTAAAGGATTGTGTTTGACTTTGAACATTGTTACGCCGCAAAAATAAAAGACGCCATGCTGCAAAACCGTGCAGCTCAAGGCAGCTGGTCATTTATGTCAAAGCAATAGTGAGCAATGTGTACCCCGCCTCCCAGAGTGAGCGTACCTCATCACTTTCACTGCCAATGAAATCATCTTCGGGCTGGGCCTCACTGCGTGTCCCATTTGGGCTTTGAACCTGATCGCCTCTCATCTCCATCTTCGGCTCACCCCGGCCTTGGCCTCTTTTGGGAGAGTGGGGCGGGGATGCGTAAGTGAACACCTCCTCCTGCGGAGCGAGCCGCAGCTCCGGCTCCTCGTCATTACTCTCCCAGCAGCTCCGGACCCGCGGGTCAGGAGAGGAAGCGGGCCGGGTCGAACCGGGGGGAGGCTCCGCCGGTGTGGGTGCGGGCGATATGGAACTTGTGCCCGGTGAATTTAAACTGCATTCGTCTGGGGTAAAAGAAAAACGATTGAAATACTGAAATCTAACATGAAGAAATGTAAAGACTCGCAGGGTGTAGAATAGAGGATTCAATCTATTAGAACACAGTCTTCACTTGGCTGGATCGACTGAGAAAAATGGGAGCGTATTATTTAATTAAGTCCAAGCTAAAGAAAAAAGCTGCAAGCATTCATGTGTGCACATGAGAGCCGCTGAGCGCTCAAACTCCGCAGCGGGCCCGAGCTCAAACATGGGGGCACCTCTCGATATGAATGAGCAAGCACGTTTCAACCTCTCGTCAGTATAATCGCTTCCTCTAATTGCCCACTGTGTGGCAATCCCCGGACCCGGGAGATGTCACTCTGACTTTTATTTAACGTGCCACATTACCATTAATGAACTAACTACTGTGAGCGCGGCCGGCCAAAGGAACTTGCCAGCTCCAGAGGAACATCTATAGACTAGAAATTGTGCTTCCCTAAGAAATACGAATAATGAAAGATGCTGCTGCCAAGCGAAATGGCCAAAGAAATAAATTAATAGAGGACTGCAATGCATTACATCATATTAACTCATTCACAGCCATTGACGGTTATAAACGTCCAAAAATCATTTAAACTATTTCTATTAGTTTAACATATTTTTTCTAATTTTGTTAACAAGAGTATGAAAACCTAGATTTTTTTAATTGTACATTTAGAACAGATATAAAATTTGTGATTAATCATGAGTTAACTATTGAAGTCATGCGATTAACTCATTCACTGCCATTGACGGCTATAAACGTCAAAAATTCATTTGTACTATTTCTATTAGTTTCACGTTTTTTCCCACTTTTGTTAACAAGAGTATGAAAACCTAGAAAAAAATGTATTGTACATTTAGAACAGATATAAAATGTGTGATTAATCGTGAGTTAACTAGTGATGTCATGTGAATAATTACAATTAAAAAAAATTATCGCCTGATGTCCCTAATTTAAAAAAAAGAAGAAACGATTATTTAAAATTAGGGGAATCAGACAATTAAAATTTTTAATTGTAATTAATCGCATGACTACAATAGTTAACTCACGATTAATCACACATTTGATATCTGTTCTAAATGTACAATAAAATAAATCTAGGTTTTCATAATCTTGTTAACAAAAGTGGAAAAAACTAATATAAATAGTTTAAATTAATTTTTTATGTCTATAGCCGTCAATGGCAGTGAATGAGTTAATTACTAGTTAGCTAATTAGTAATCCATCAATTTGTTGTGTATCTGTAACAACACAATGAGACGAATAAACATTTTTCACCATCATGATTCCCTTCAGAGGGAAGTCTTAACTACAAAGTGCCTTGGGCAAAATAAGTTTGCTACCACTGCTGTGATTTAAACCCTGAACCTCAGTTCTAACAACTAGAATTTAGTGTCGGGACCTATTTTCATACGAATAACCTCACGGAAACCAACAAACAAAAATATGCTATACAGAATATATGAATACTGAAATAATGATGTTCTCGTCTCAATTTACTCACAAATGGACTGACTCAGAGTGTGTAATACTGGTTGTTTTTAGTTCTTAATGTGCATCACAGAGTATTTTTACTTTGGAGAATAATGTAAGTGAGAATGCGTGCTTCTCCCCCGTGTTCGCACAATGACCTTCCCAACGCTCTTGTTTTTGCTGCGTGCATGACAGAAGACTAGGAACAGCTCGGCTGAAAAATCCGCAGCAAAGGGCCTCGACGTGGGTGATGCAAAATTTAAAAAGGTGGAACAAAAGCAGTGATGTATGCAACCTAGAATGAGGCTTATTAAAATTCCTGTAGCATTTGGAAGCAAAAAGAAATTTGAAAAAAATAAGAGAAGGTCTGGATTCTATGCTGCGCTGGTGGCAGCTCACATGTCTTTTGAATAATTAGAGGAAAAGTCGTCATTATTCTGGCTGAAAGTGCCATCGTGGTGCTTCAACAATCCCATCAGATGTGAGCCTCACCTGCTTTCAGGACCTTTATCGTTCCTTTTGGGGTCAAAGGTTCTTGTCTGCTCTCCAGCCCACTTGATGGAGGACTGTATTTCTCTCTGGTCTCATTTCTCCTGCTGAGGCCAACATGAGCAGACTCTTCAAGGGCAGAATAGAACACAATTTTAAAGCACAAGTGTTTTTTTGGTCTTTTTATACATGCATTGTAGCCTTTGCGGTGTACCCAGCAGCACTTGGATCCTCTCTGGCGCTGCGCTTTGGAACCGTAACTTTCTCTTCTCAAATGCTTGCTTGCTGAGCACTTTGCCTTTTGGAGGATGTGGTTGCAGGCTGGAGGGTGCTCCTATGTGCAATAAATGCCAGTAGACCGTGAAATAAACCATTCGTGAAGAAATCACAGCACAGCAGCAACACAAGGTCTTATATTAATTTGCTTTATTTTGACCCAAGTGAGCGTTCTGTTAAAACGACAATAAATTGCCAGGTAAACTCGCACAATGTAATGGGGTTCAAATGAGAGAGGTATCAATGAACTTCATTTTGGTAAATCACTCCCAATCATTTTCACTGAAGAAACCCCCTTCGCTCCCGGCTGTTTTACTGGATTTTGCAAGGTCCACAGAATATTCTCTTCTATTGCTATAAACATGGAACCTACCAAAATAAAGATTAGAGTCTCTTCTTTCATCAGGAAAAAAAGTATATTTGTTCCTGTTTCCATTAAATAGCAATTAGCATTAGAATATAGCTAAGTTTCATCATTATTCACAAATCTGTTGAAAACAGTGGCAAAAAGAGCTTGTTGCAACATGGCCCTGGCTGATCTCTTATACTCTGCTGCCACCTGTTGGCCGTTTTGTGTAATAACTACAATTGCTTTAAATGACCTCTTCATGTCAGAAGCTGTATCAAAGCCTACTGTATGCTATAGCATAAAACCGTATAAATACGTTTTTGGAAGTGATGGACAAAATATTAAAAACGTTTTTATACGTTTTTGGGTTTGAATGAGTTAAAAGGGACCAGGTAGCAGAGGAGTGGCTAAATTGCAAATAACATTATTTACACCTGTGGAGCCCATCCCAGCTGACATTTGGCAAAAGGTGAGGTACACTCTGGACTGGTCGCCAGACAATCGCAAGGCACATAGTAGACAACCGTTCACGCTCACTTTCACAATGTGGAATCTTCAACTAACCTGATGTTTTTTTGTTTTGTTTTTTAAACGTGGGAGGAAGCTAGGGGCAGAATATGCAAACAGCACAGAGTTAGCACTGAAATATAATATTGAGCACCGTTTCTAAAGAAGCTGCATCTAATGGGCTAAATAATTAGAATCACATGAGCTTAAATATGTTGCAGTGCAGTTTTACAACACTGCAAGTTACAACCAAAATAAACATTTATTTTCAAAGGGGACAACAGTATTGTGGAAAATTGACTTTTTTAAATGTTTGTATACAAATAGTTGGGTCTCTGGAGTGCCTCTAACCCACCAAGTGTGAAATTAACGAACACTCGCCGCCAAGTGAGGTGGAAGAGGAGACGGCCAGCAGCCCACAGGAACGTGCCAGGGAGTTTAAACCCACTATTTGTTATTAAAACCAAAACCTGGCTTTCAATTGGTCCAGGAGAATGTCGGGCAGGATGCGGGCTGCCTCACTCCATCAGACAGATCTGTCTCTTAACTAATTTGCCCCCCCCATAAACATATAAATACGTTCTATTTTAAAGGTTTTAAGTGTCCCAAAGACGTATTTATACGTTTTTTAATTGAATTGAATTTTTTAATGCTAGGGCATTGCAGCCTCTCAACTGCAAAGAACGGTTGAAGAAATTGTATTTATTACACAAATGGCCAGCAGATGGCAGCAGAGCAACCAGGGTCATGTTGAAAAAAAGCTCATTACTCACATTTCTAAATAGATGTGTGAACAATGATGAAACTTACGCTATATTCTCGTGCTAATTTCTGCAAGACGGAAACAGATAGAAATATTATTTTTTTCCCCGATGAAAGAAGAGACTCTAATCTTTCATTTGGTAGATTCCATGTTTTTATAGCAATATAACACAATATTCAGTGGGCCTTGCAAAATCAGCCAAAATCCAGTAAAACAGCCGGGAAAGAAGGGGATTGCTCCTGTGAAAATGGCTTGGAGTGAATGATTGAAAGGAGCTAATTTCACCAAGGCAAGAAATAAACCGTAAAGATAGGGGTGTAAGAAAAAACGGTTTGAACCGGAAAGTCCTTTTTTTTTCATTTAAAAGATGCAAGTGCGTTAAATTAAACCGAATCATTCCACTTTGAAATACATCGAGATACGTATGGAATGGGGGTGGCAAGTGGCAGCAAGTGGCAAAATGGCCGCCCCCTGACATGAATAAAAACAGGTGGATTTCGCTGCTTAACTCATATTCCACAAACACAAAATTAATCAGAAACTGTGCTGCATAGAAAAGATTATTGTAAAGCCAATTTGAGTGTTTACGCCGCTTTTAACATTTCTGACAGAGAAAATTGTGGAATTATTATATTGTTTTTTTTTTGTTTTTTTTCCAGGAGAGCTCAGTATTGTTCATTCGATTTGACATCATCATTGCTCTCCTTTTTTTAAAAAAACAAATCAATTAAAAAAAATTTTTTTATGTTTTTTTTATTATTATTATTATTTTTTTAAATATATATACATATATATACATATACACACATATATACTGTATATATATATATATATTTTTTTTGTATGTGTATGTGCGTGTGTGTGCGTGCATGCGTGCAAGTGTGTGTGTATTCATCAGTTCACCTAAAGCCCATTAAAAAAAATCCCATACTAATAATATAATATAATAATAAATTGTCAAATGCAGAAACATCAATGTAAGTTATCAGCAAGTGGCAGCAAGTGGCAAAATGGCCGCCCCCTGACATGAATAAAAACAGGTGGATTTCGCTGCTTAACTCATATTCCACAAACACAAAATTAATCAGAAACTGTGCTGCATAGAAAAGATTATTGTAAAGCCAATTTGAGTGTTTACGCCGCTTTTAACATTTCTGACAGAGAAAATTGTGGAATTATTATATTGTTAACTCTTTACACGTGTCTTATATCGCGTACCTTAAGCTGAAACACAGTTTCCATTAGAACTGCTGCACATCAAGGTGACATAACACAGTGAGATGTCCTTACCGTACAACTGCCAAACCAGATATCAAAACTGATCATTACCCGCTTGATGAAGGCGTGATGCTTCTGCATCTCCAATCTGTGCATTAAACTGCTGGTGTGTCGGATTTAAGTGTGCCTGTGGGGGCGTATCGCAAAGACAAAATGAATTATTGTCATACATGACATGATTGGCCGAAAACATAAGCAGGAATGTGATGGAATTTGTGTTTGTACCGTTTTTTCGTTACAGGGTTCTCCTTTTTCCATCCCATTTGTGGCTGGGCCGCCTTTTCTTCCAGCAAGCGTTGCCGGTGCTGCGGATCTTGAGCCTGAGGCCGTGTGTGGAGCTGCCTGCGGCTTGCTTCTGTGAGAAGTGGTTGATCTGGTGGCAGGATGCTGGTCAGGTCCTTCACAGACAGTCACATTACTTATTGACGGGTATTGATCTTCAACAGTTATCATTTAGCAAACGTGCTCAGGCTGAAAGTGGGGCTGCAAATAATAATCACTTTATCTAATGTCGAACATGATGATGATGAATGATGATAACACTTGGAGTTGTACGATCAATACGGTAAAGCTGTGAAAGGCATTGACACATTTTAAAAATGTGGGAAAAAAGCTTGCCGGTGGCAATTTTCCAGTCTTGTATCATGTGGGATTCAGACTGGCCTTTTTGATTCTCGGAATAAAGAACAGTTCAAGTGAGCATCATCTTGCCAACACTGGAGCATCGGCATCCTATACGGGGATTTATTTACTTTGGCAGCGTGTTTCACTTTTCTAACAAAAGGTACAAACTTGTGTGAAGTTTGTGTAGCGAATTCGAAAAAGGTGCAGCCAGCAATACAAACAGACACGCAGTGGAGCAGCAGTCTAAGAACTCAAGAAAGAACGTGGGCGAAATAAATTTGTAGTGACAAACGCCTGATTCCTGGAGGTGTAAATAAAAACAATCCGCGACCCCGAATCAAATGTATTTTGCGTAGGATTGAGATGTTTGCGTTGTTTATTGCGACTTCATACCTAACAGTTCCTGACAAGGCACTGGGGCGAGCAGGCAAAGCTGTCGCCGTTTAACTGCATGTCTTCTTTAATTGTGACGAGGGAACGGTATGCTAATGATGCTAATCACGATAAGTTCATTCTTGTAGGTGGTCGCCGCTGTCTTTTGCGGGCACCGCCGCTTGAGTCAACACCACTGAAACGGCTGTCAGAACAAATAAATATGTGGCGATAAAAGAGGCCACACAGGCTGCAGGACTGGATTACTGGTGCATGTCTTTGTATATGAGGAGGAACTCAAGCACAAGTGACTCAGTGCAAATGGAAGTAGAAATGATGCGCCCATTCAACTGTAGGAAAACTAAGTGCACTTGAACTGGAAACACGTCTCTACTTGCATCCTACATACAAGAACTGTAATAACGCAATGCAGGCAAAAACATTTCGTAAAAACATAAAAGCGTTGGTCATCCTGAAAAATATTTAAGTCATTTTTTATAATTATGAAAATTCTAAAATGGCTTTGAATGAAGAGATGCGCTGGTGAAGAATAGGATTTCAGCGTATTGCCAGTGCAACTCCAAATTGCCTACTACCAGCCAGGACAACTCTCACGTCAGTACTAACATAAGTGCAGGTAACTATAGATATCATATGGCGATATTGAAATTACCGCCATATCGTCGTCTTCATGTCACGATAATAAAAGCAGCACATGTTCAAAAGGCAAGGTTGTATTCAATTTTTGTAGTTACAGCACCATGTGGGGGTTAGTTTATTTGTGTAGTTTAATTTTAACTCTTTTACTGCCAAAGACATTAAATGACATTCTGCAAAAACCTACGGAGGAGTGCCAAAGATGTTAACTCTTTGACTGCCAAAAACGTTAAATAACGTTTAGTCAAATCCTATGGAGGAGTGCCAAAGACGTTAAAATACGTTTTTTTCAAAACAGAGGTGAAACTAACCATTTTCTATTGTTGATTACTGAAAAACGGAATAAGGTAGAAACAAACTTTTTCTTCTGATGAAAGATGAGAGTTCAATCTTGCATTTGGTAGTATGTGTGTTTCCATAGTCCAAACACATAATTTTCTGTGGACCTTGAAAGATCAGTCAAAAATGCTTAAATCGGCATCATCCCTTTTCTGAAAACGTCTGGCAGTCAAAGAGTTAATTAGGCATGGTTTTGGCCACCTATGTTTAAGACCCATGCTAATGGACAACATGAAGGGGAACTTAACACGTTTGAGTTCCTCCACAAATGGACTCACAATGGGCCTGACGCCCCAAATTTTTAATAATCTATAAGTTGCGTCAGGCGATTTTAATCGCCTGAGTTTTAATAATTTTTTCTTGAAAAAAAAAATTACAAAAAAAAAAAAAATAATAAAAAATTACAATTACTTTATTTTATTTTATTTAAAAATTAGGGGAGTCGGGCGATTAAATTTTTTCGTAATTTATCGCATGACTTCACTAGTTAACTGTACAATATATATATTTTTCTAGGTTCTATAGTCTTAACAAAAGTGGAAAAAAATGTTAAACTAATAGAAATATTTCAAACAAATTTTTGACGTCTATAGCCGTCAATGGCAGTGAATGAGTTAATAACAATATCATGAGTTTTTATACAGAACAGTGTTGCGAGCTTTACTAATATTGCAAACCTCGTCACAATATTGTGATAATTATCGTATCGTGACATTTGGATATCGTTCCAAATACAAAGTACAAATAGCCAATAAGAGCAAATAGATCTATCCACAGTAGACACCTAATGCTTTCTGTCCTGTTCTGTTCTTGAGAGAAAATAATCTCAGTGCTGCATTAAATTATCAACAACCCTGCAAACCAATTTGAGGAAAGAACATTAGATTGTTAATTGAAGTAATCTTGAGATCCATTATC
Organism: Vanacampus margaritifer; assembly: GCF_051991255.1. Lineage (NCBI taxonomy): Eukaryota > Metazoa > Chordata > Actinopteri > Syngnathiformes > Syngnathidae > Vanacampus > Vanacampus margaritifer. The sequence continues at coordinate 9,870,424 of NC_135439.1, forward strand.
GTCCTATATGGTTGCCGTAACAACGGGCCTGGCCCTCTTGACAGTCCTTCCATCCTAATTGATGCTTTTTCGAGATTGAAGTGGAGCTCCTTCCTTTCCCCTCTGCTTCGTATGCCATTAAAAGTGATATGGCTAGTTGTAAGGGCGAGTTCCCATGCCAACATGCCTCACTCTTCGGCATTTTCACGCACACATCTAAGTTGAGGTTTCAACTTATTCCGTTACAGTTATGCATTATTTGACTTTCATTAGTTGTTGAATGGCGTAGCGGACTTGAAGTTGATTTAAAATTGCCAATCATGTGTTTTGGCATCTCATCTTCAAATCTGCCAATTGACAAAAAAAATGTCCCCCTACATTTCCTTTACCGATTAATTCGGAATCAGACCATTCGAGCTTACCGCAGTCGGCGTTCGCTTGAGCTGTCTTCAAATTGGCATTCCGCAAGACTGCCATGTTCAGAAGCTGACACTCATGGCAAACGTTTGGTGGAAACTGGCAGCTGCGAGGGATTTGATCCGTAACACTCTCACCTCTGCGAAACATAGCTAGATTCAAATGAGATATGAAAATGGATCAAGAGGTATGACGTCGCTAACACACAAAACAACACAAAACTCCTTTAAAAGGAACCCCGACTGTCATGACAAGTTTGCTCTATATTATTTATTTGGATGTTACCAACATAACTATGAGATTCATTTTTCAAAAATCATTTCCAGTTTAATACATTTTGTAGAAACTTTTATTTGGACAGACGACTTTATTTAGACTTACCTTGCTTTCTTTATAAAACGTTCACATTTTTCGTCAGAGAGCAGTCGTACGTCCAAATAAAGTTTCTACAAAATGTATTAAACTAGAAATTATTTTTGACAAATGAATCTCAGTTATATTGGTAACAGCCAAATAAATAATATAGAGCAAACTTGTCATTACAGTCGGGGTTCCTTTTAAAGGTTTAATGAATTAAAAAAAAAAAAAAATCTCAAAGTGAAAACAAAAAACTTAAGTTCCAAGTCATGTTATGTAACAGTATAGCCGAGTCGTTTTATTTTAAAGACTGTGGAAAGTAAGATCATAGATTTGTTTCTAAATATATTTTACACATTTAAATTGCTGAAAACATGTGCAAAGACTGAAAGTCGTAGTGCCGAGTTGTGGAAATATAACGTGAAACTAGTTTTTTACTACACTATTTCTTTTTTCTTCATTTATTTGGGGAAGGGCTAAAATGGCGCCAAGTGGTGCACTTGGGTGTTTGTGACATCGTTGGGTAGTTCAACCCAAGACACACTTAGGACCACCCCTTTATTTGAATAACATTTCATGCTAAAAGTGTCTGCAGCATGAAATAATTACACATGAGAGCAGGGTGATTTTATTTATTGACTGATATTTAATTCCATTTATATATTTATTTTGGTATTTATTTCCACATTAATTTTTATATTTATTCTAATTTTTTTTAATTATTTTTTTTATTTTTGTATTTATTTCTACTTGTATTAATTTATGTATATACTGTACATATTTTTGTTGTTTCTATTTCCATTTATACTATATTTTTGTATTAATTTTTTGAATTATATTTGTTTTATCCATTAATTAATTAATTAATGTATTTATTTTGGCATTTTTGATCCTCCATAATCATATAGTGTGCTTACTTAGTTTACATACCCGCAGGTTATGTTAACTTCATGCACAACAAGACACACTTATGACCACCCCTTCATTTGAATAACATTTCATGCTAAAAGTGTCTGCAGCATGAAATAATTACACATGAGAGCAGGGCGATTTTATTTATTGACTGATATTTAATTCCATTTATATATTTATTTTGGTATTTATTTTTGTATTTATTTTTATATTTATTTAAAATTTTGGGAATTTCATTTTTTATTTTTGTATTTATTTTTGCTTGTATTCATTTATGTATATACTGTACATATTTTTGTTGTTTTTATTTCCATTTATACTATATTTTTGTATTACATTTTTGAATTATATTTGTTTTATCCATTTTTTTTCCACACTTTAATTAATTAATGTATTTATTTATTTATTTTTTTGGGCATTTTTGATCCTCCATAATCATATAGTGTGCTTACTTAGTTTACATACCCGCAGGTTATGTTAACTTCATGCACAACTGTATGATATTTCGGAACATTTCATTTTGATTAAAATATTACCTGGCAACAGTTCGCAACGAGAACAAATCAATTCACTTTATATACCGCTAATTTTCTTATCTTGAAATTAGAATAATTTATAAGTCAACCAGCCCCAGGGAACAATGTGTGACTTTGGATTATAAAGGATGCCATTAACCAGTAGGAAGTTAGGATGAACAGCATGTAACTTAATTTTGACATTGTGATTGTGTAATTGTTAGTATTTATTTACCATCATTTGTCAGTACAATTGGCTCCGTTTTCACGGTGAAGATTCTCCGCACTTTACAGCTGGCGAAAAGTGTGATGCCATCCAGGGACAAAAATTCTGCGGCCTTGAACAACTCTCCGGTGAAGGACACAAGGTCAACAAACAACATGGTCCACTGAGACAAGAGCGAAAGGATTTCATATGGCACCTAAAAATAATGACAGCATGTCTCGGATGAGCCAGATACTCACAATATTGCGTTTCACTCCTGACAGAGGTAGTTTTGCATGCCAGAGTGTGGCGGACAACTCTTTATGCACGGTCGATAAGTAGAGTCGTCGTTTCAGGTGGCCGACATCAGTGATTCTATGGCAGAGTCACAACAGGGCACGTTGTGAATTACTAGACAGTGGTGCAATATACCATGCCGTGACCATAGAGGCACTTGTCAGTGCTGTGAAATCAGTTCCGAACACACACAAACACGCATTTGCGCAGGCATGCATGCACGCACGCACACATACAGGAACAAGAACATTTCACCTGAGTCTAAAAATATTATGCATGAGAAATATCAAAATAAGCAAGCTGTATTCATGAAGTATTTTCATGTATTGCGAGGTTGCTTTTCCAGAACAAACAAACAAACAACAAACCCAATATGCTATTATTGGTTATAAAGTCTGATGTTTACCTACAGTAAACAGTTTGTGGAAACAAAATTTGACTGGTAGTTCTGTGCAAGAAAAAATACTACATTTGGAAATAACCCCAACTTCATGGCAAGGAGTTGTTTTCGCCATATCATCCATCACAGATTTTTTCTACTCAGTAATATATAATGCAAAGTAAAAAAGTTCAACTCTGGTGTATTGTAAGAATTATTTTGGAGGATTATTATACATTTGCCGTGTTGAAGTGAATTGCCTCTTGGGAAAACACATTGCAGTGAGAACATAAATACATTGAAGTGTAAGTCAACGTAATCATGTGGTAGTTTTTGTTTAGGATTGTTATGTATTGCAAAGGAGTGTTATTGTATTGGGTGAAGTTGCAAGTGGACGACTCAGCTGCCGAGTGAGGACAACTGATAAGAAGACGAGACGCACGTCAACGCCAGGGCCCCTGGACTTGCATGCCGCACTTAGAGAGTGTGAAGTGAGATAGGAGTTGTTTTTCTCTTTCTGTCATGTAATCAGATGCCCCGATTAATATATATAGGGGGGCTATTAGAATGATGAACCAAGAGACTCTGTACCGATCAAACTAAGGCTGCAGTTTTCTCTTCCTCATGAGTAATAAATTTGGAACCAGATGCTTTCTCTCTCTTTATTTGATAAATGTCTACATCTGAACCTGACATGTATGTAAGTTGGAAATACTTTGTATTTGTCAAGAATTTTCTGTCAATTGCTACCATAGAAAACATGACAAACTTACACAAGCTCTATTGAAAAGTCTTTGCCTTGAGGGATATTCACTTGAATGGCCAAAAATCGTTGAAGAAGTCCCACTAAAGAAATGAAATAAAGAAGAACGTATTATGTTAGCAACATGGAATTCGAAATATGGCAAAATACTGCACATACTGCGTTCTGTGCATTGTAGCTTTCCAAATTGAGCTTTATTCCATCCATCCATCTTTCCCCCCCCCACAACCTTTTCCTGAGTCTATTGTCCAAGATTAGCTTGGGTAGTTTTATACAGTGGGTATTGATGGAATTAAGATTTAATGCAAAACATGTAATAGTGGATTGAGTATCCTAAGTGAAACAAACGTCTATTTCTAGTTCTCATTATTTCATGACACTTTTCCTCTTTGCTGGTATTATTCCGTGATTTTTTAAAAATCCAGTCGGGGGGGGGGGGGGGGGGACACTTATGAGAGTTGATTTTGGACTGTGTATGCATGACGTCTCGCTGATAATGGTTCGCACACAACATTTTGTTTGATTATGAGGCATGATTCACCAGAAATGTTCTATCTAACTCCGAATACTCCTTACTTTCCACGCGCATGTTGTTATTGTCAACTTACATGACATTTTCCCATTCTCTGGCAATTGCATCTTCACAGTCTTGCTGTTACCCTCCAGACAGTAAACAAATCCTTTGACTTCTTTGTCATACTCCTGGAAAGAGATGTAAGATGCGTTCACGGAAAGTATTTTTTTAGAGTAGCTGACGGATTTAATTGGCACACAGTATAGCATGTTCGTGTTCTGGGTTCTCTGCAGTCAATACATTTCATAGCTGAGTGCTATTTTGCGACAATGAAATCCAAGGACACCTTAAGAATGTGGTTGCCAGTTATGGGCTAAACCAAGTGCACCTTTTTTAGAAAACAATATTTTCTCTTACTTTTCGTATGGCAGACTGGCCTCCAAAAAGTTTCCACTTGGCCACGGGATCTTTCCCTTGTCCACTGAACACCTCCACCCCGGCTCCACCCTGCAAAACAGCCAAATTAGATCCACCGTTTAGCTAAAGCTATCGGTTGTGCTAGCTAGACAGAACGCCAATATAACATCTGTTATTCAGAGCACGTTTACCTGGTAATTGTGCTTAAACATTTCCCCCACTTGGCACCTGAGTGGACAGAAAGATAGCCGGCCAATTAACTTTACATCTAACAACTTCGCATTATGTGACTTCTTGGAAGTAAAGAACAAACAAATAAACAACCATCGATAGTTGCGCGGCATTCGTCGCCATGGTTACCTCAAGTCACTGGTGCAGCTAAACACGCGCCAACCAATGAACAAGCGCTGCTCACCGCCAATCAGGGATGTTGTTACAGGTGAGTTTGCACCAATCCGTGACCGTGTACAAAGAACGCAAGACCTACGTCGCTTGGTGGCTAGCGAAAAACGCGCCGGTAGGTTTATTCATGCGAATTTATTATTTATCATTTGTTAAACGGCGGGTAGACTATTTGTCGTCTGCGGAAAAGGGTAAAGGGTACGGAACGTGCTAGCGTGACGTCAGTTTGTGTGGTGACAATGACATGACGTCAACATACGTGTGTCTTTTGAGTACGTCCTATTACTTTTTTTCCTTTTAATTGGCCCATCGTGAGCATGTTCACTTTGATGTACGACAAAGTATGACATCTAAATGGTGTTTTCAAATTAACAATCTTCTCTCACGTTACGTGTTTGAATACACTGGCAACACAGTGAGCTAGTGGTTAGCACGTCTGCATCGCAGTTCTGATTCAGAGTTCGAATCTCTCCTACCTGATTGTATGTGCTTGGAATTATCTTCCCACATTTCAAAATTGAAGAGTCTAAATTGCCCACAATGGAGGTTTAGTTTGTATGTGTCATGCAACTGCCAATTATTCAAATACTGAGAGCTGCTAGAGGATGAATGGATGCCACGTTTTCACAGAAAATGTGACCCAGAAACTATATGTTTAGTATTGAATCCAATAAATGTAATATTTCTGCACTAAATAAAGCACCACACATCAAGTCATAAATTGAACAACTTCTGCATGGAAAACGCTGAGTAATGTAATGAGATCCTTACTTTTTCAAAGCCCATACATTTTTTATTTTTTATTTTTTTGTGTTGAGTCAGTCAGGAAGGTAATATCAATACTTTATGTCCATTATTGAACGCGAGCACGCTGGTGTTTTATGCCGGAGTGCATTATATTGAAAGGTGCTTTCGATTTATGACTGTGGATGTTTTAAAGGAATAATCTAATAAAGAGCTTTTAAACTTGGAATCCATAAAAGTGAAGAGCAACTAGCAAGGGAGAAAGCACACAGAAAATGTAGAACTTGTGAGTTTTTAACGCAAACTGCAGGGCAACCTGGAGTAAATTTGAATTGCTAGGTTAAGACATTGTAAAAAGTTATAATGTTCATAAATTTAACAATTCACAGTTTATGTCCTGGTCAGTTTAAGGCTCATTTGCATATCAATAAGGATGAGGAAAATTGAAGTCATCCTTAATCATGGAAGCAAATGAGTATGTTAATTTGTGTTAAAAGTCACCATAGTGATAAGTGGTGGTGAATATTTTTAATCATCCCAAGAAGTGTCCAAGAAGCTCAGTAGATATTCACACATATTTAGTTTTAAATAGAAACACATTGAAGTTGCGTCTTTATTCGAAATACAAGGTGTCATCGTGGATGTTTTGTTTTCTTAAACAGGCACGCTATTATGGGATCAAGAAGGTGTCTTGTGTTGGGTTTAATTAGCTTGAGGACGGGCGCATGGCATAACAATCATTCGCATGTTTGCAGCCATCTGACTTCAAATGCGCCGTGGTCTTAATTATTTATTGGGATCAAAAGAAAAGAAACCACAAACACTGTCCCGTTATGCTCGCAAATAAAGTGACTTTTGTTGTTCTTTGCGTTGCTACATGTTTGATGTCACTCGTCGGAGCTAACATCAATAAAGCTTTTCAAATGCAGAAACATGCGGGTGGTTAAAATTAAACATTAATTGTACACCTTTTTAGAACTGCGAATACAGAAATAACTAGAGTGACACTAAAGAGAATACGTCAGCTAAGGTTGATCCGCCAGGAGTTGGTCCTGCTGAACATTAGCTTGCCACTTCCTGGTTTATGGAGAGTAACGTAAAACAAGGAACAATAGGAACATACAGTTTTTCATTCTGGGATAGGGAGGATGGTTCCATCCTTATTCAAATGGCAAAAAAATAAAAATAAATTACAAAATTTTTTGCATTTTTTTAGTTAGCAGGCTACTTTCTAGTTCATGGTGAGGGACTTAAGACTCCAAAATTATACTTATTTGTTCAGATTGATGCTCAATTGTGGCACAGTATACAGAAAAAGAATGTAATAACATTAACAAAAGAGGAACATTTTGTTTTTGTTTTTGTTAGCGGGCTACCTTCCGACAGATGGACTGTACCATATCTAATTCTTAATTGCGAGTAACAGTTCCATTGTGTCTCATTCAATATTATTATTATTATTATTTTCAAAATAGGAGGTTTAAGGTCACGGCTCTACCAAAAAGAGAATATTGCATAAAAGACAAATATAATTTGTTGTCCTTGTGTAGATTCAGAGGCCACTTGCTTGTTCAAAAATGTTCGTTTTATGTTCCAATGTGAATAAAATAAATGAAATAAGATAAAACTCATGACAATGGAAAGGAAAAAATCCTGTGGCACTACATTTGTGTTACTGCAGTAAAACACAGTTTTTATGTTTGTTTATTTGTCCATGTGCTTGTTAGCATTCTACTTCCTTGTTTATTGAGAATAGACCAATAGGCACCAGGCATAGATATTACTAATAATAGTGCCCTAACATTACATATTCATAACTAATTTGAAACCCTAAATGGCCAACCTAATTCCTTTATCTTCATTTTTATCAAGATCCTTACCAAACTCGAACCTACACACGGTTTAGTAGAAAAACACAACAAAGCAACGCTCATTCCAAGAATCTTGTCGTCATCCTATTGCTATAAGATGAGCCAAATGAAGGACACAGGCTATCAGTTTGTAAAGGTGCAGCTAAGTGTTTGCTTCATCTTTTTAAAAGTGTAGACATTTTACTTTGTTTATTGATTTTCAGCATCCTACATGAAGACTGACAGGCTTTTACTGCTTCCTGACATTGACATGTCTGCCATTCTCACACAAGAAAAGGCGCTCGGTAATGGATGGACTAAATGTACTGTCTGTACCCCGTCTATGTAGGTCACTGCCACTCACTTGTATTTTTCATTTTGCTCAAATGAGCCTGAACTTCTTTCCGCATCTATCAACCTTATCGCCGTCTCCTTTTATTGCTTTTTACCGCTGCCAACTGTGAAAGAGTGAAGGCTAGAGGTATTGTTTTGATAGCTGTTTGTTACACACAAAAACACACAATTGATTCCCGTGAAATGTAGAAAGCTGGATGGAAAATTGGCAAATCTGCGTGTATTTTTGCTCAGGAAAGTAGCATTCTTTAACTCTTTGATTGCCAGACGTTTTCAGAAAAGGGATGCCGTGGGTGCCGGCCGATTTAAGCATTTTGACTGATCTTTCAAGGTCCACAGAAAATTATGTGTTTGGACTATGGAACACACACATACTACCAAATGAAAGATTGGACTCTCATCTTTCATCAGAAAAAAAAGTTTGTTTCTACCTTATTCCGTTTTTCAGTAATCAACAATAGAAAATGGTTAGTTTCACCTCTGTTTTGAAACAAACGTCTTTTAACGTCTTTGGCACTCCTCCATAGGATTTTACTAAACGTTATTTAACGTTTTTGGCAGTCAAAGAGTTAATATCGTGCTTCATTAAAAAAAAGCTCCTTCTGACGCATGCCCTTTAATTCCAGTGTTTCACAATCACATCTGAATCTTGGGTTAGCTTAGCAATTAGCATCACTTCTCCATCTTTCCTCGTCGCCCCTTCGTGACTTGCCACCATGGAGGCGGTGATTACTAACTTTTCGTTTAACGTTAACGTTTTCAGTTACACTAGTAGTCAGTCGAAGCTTGTTGCTAGCTAGCTGGTATGGCGTTGGTTAGCACTAAGCATGCTATCGTGTACGTGATGTGCGTCAAGCCCAGCAAAGCTTTCTGGGACTTTCTTGGCAGTTCAATTATTGGAAAAAAATATGTGATTCTCATGTGTTTTGATGAGGCGCAAAGTGCTAATTTTGACTCGCAAACTTTACTGCAAAGCCGCTTATTTCTAGCCGTGTTCTATCTATCTGTTAGGGGTGGAAAAATGTACCGTCCTTGAGTTGTAATTTGCCTCATATATCAACATACAGTATGTACCAAATTGTCTTGTATTTAATAGATACACACCCTCAATAAAGAAATAAATGCTTTCGGTTTTCAGGGGTTTTACATATCAATAAATGAACCGTCTAAATCATCAAATAGTCAATACAAATTTTGGGGCTACCTTGTTCCCTATGCAGGGGTGAGTTTGTACTTTCTATTTTGTCTAATTAGACGGTTCACTAATGTCACATTGTGGTTTGTCTTGTTTCAAATGTCTGTAGATAACCACGCACTGGGGGCCCAGTGGGTCTGCATGTAGTTAAAACTTTATGCTTGTTAACTATAATTACATGGGGAGAAAAAAAGAAAAGAAAAGAAAAACATTTTCAGCACGCAAACAAAATGTAATGTGTACTCGATTGTGAAAGTGTTGTGGCCGTAGTTTATTGAGCTGGAAATACTTGGCATAACGGCAAATGGGCTTCATCCACAACTTTGGAGATTACAATTTTAACTATATACCAGCCTTTTGTTTTCACCCCTTCTGATAATGAAGATTGCCCACTGTATCACTGATTTATTATGGCACTGGAATGCAGATCTTGCAAGACAGAGCACGGCACAATGAAAGGTTCATTAGTGACTTTTTTTCTCTCTACAGGAATGCTTTGACACTGATTGGGACAGACAGCATCATTAAAATACAGCTTGGCATGCAACGAGCGCTGACAAATGTGGTATGGAGAAATCAGTTAATAAATCACGCTTGTTAACGTACTTGATTGTGATTAATAATTCATTATTTTCAAAAATAATCTGTTCATTTGCATCTATCAAAACACACCAATTAGCGAAGGCAATTTGGGTTTCTCGTACAATGTAAATTGACAAAAACCCAGATTTTACTTTTCATTAATGAAACTTTGCATGTCGTGATGACATTTGCATAATTGGACCTGCTATAATCAGTCAATTTAAATATGTTCAACTACTTTGCTTTTTGTTTGAATAGCATTGTTGTCATTATTGGGAGCGTTTATTTTCATGCATCTCACATGATCTCCTCCATTATCAACCTTTTCCTATTTATTTAGTCTTTACTCTCAGAGATCACTGCACGCCTCATTCAGAGTGAAAGAAACAAATCACACACCACAAAGCTGCACTTTAAACTATTTCCCAAAAGGCCAAACATAAGCCAAGCCACTTGCATGAAACGGTAAAGGCTTTCATTTATTTCTTTGCAATCGATTTCGAACCATCTTGAACAGTGAGTTCTCAGCGAAAGACAAATGTCTTTGCATCTTACCGTTGACTTCCAGGTTGGCCTTCTTTCAAAACAAAATTTCCCATAGGAGAGAATGTAAAGTTAATTTAAGTAGTTCCAGGTTCATATACTGTAGTCTTTTTTTTTTTTCTCTGTAATATTTCCACCTGTCATAGAAATGTAAGGAGTAGAAGAATGACTCTATAATGAAGCTAAATTGCAGTAAAACTACTCACCCATGGAGTCACCTAACAATGAAGGGAACAGGAAGGTGTTTGCAAAGTGATACTGTCAGCTCGTGAAGCTTTTACGGCTGGAATTTATAAATACCATAAGAACAAAATGAAAATCAAAACGTTCTGCTTGCTTTTGTCAGAATACTGGTCCCAAAATTGTAAAATATGCTAACTGTTGGCTAGTCATTTGGAATGATATTTTTGGCTATGTTGTTTAGCTAATCAGTTAGCACCGCTAGTGTATTGGTACATGCCTTTCATGGAGACAATTCGGGTTTGGTTCTCAACCAGACTGGATGAAAAATGTGTAGGTTCACTGGGTTGTGTCAGGAAAGGTTATTCAGCAAGAACTGTGCCAAACAAATCGTGTGAGTGACTTGCGGTGGCAACCTCTTATGGGACATGCTACATTTAGCTATCCAGTTAGCTTCTGCTTGCTAAAATGTTTATATACTGAACCTGTAATTTATATTCATTCATTGTATTGCTCATATTGTAGTCAGCAGCCATAACCGTCCGTCCTTTGTCGCCATAAATTGCATTTGTAGTTTTGAAACACGTGAGGGGGGAAAAAAGGAAAATACATATCTCTATATATACTGTACACCGTGTTTGTTGTCCAAATTGGGACTCGCAAATGCTTGACTTACAAACCCCATTAGCCGAATCAATTTAATCGTTCATGCTCTTTTCACATTCCCATGCATGACTTACTCGAGTGCACTTAACCTGGAACATTTGCCATTTGGAGTCACCTTAACGCTATATGGAAATATGAAAAGCCCAACCTTGAATGCGCGTCATCTATTTCTGGTGCATCGACATGAGAAGAGTGTAAAGTTCACAAAGACACTTGGTTGTAATCGGGGTCATTAGCGCCTCTCTTTCTCTCTACCCGCAGCCTGTGGGACAAACTTTTAACTACTCTGACCTCCTTTTGAATTCCACCAAGTCTCTATGCTTACTTTAAATGAAGCTTTGCACAAAAGGTCCTCTCATTCATTACATTCGCTAATTTGCCCCCACAAGTCCTTATTTATTGGATAAGGTCTCTAACCCAAGCACTCTCTTCATGTCTCACGATTATCACTAAGGTAGCACCACCGAAATAACTAAACCCCAACAGACATTCAGCACTTCTAATGAAAATGTACTTCACAAACAAAACCAAGAATGTTTAAAATATTGACCTGAAGACAACCCTACAACCAATTAGGCCCAAATTATTCAAATTATGGGAAAATACATTGTGATTTCTTCTTTTTTAGCTTTTACTGAAATGTATATAAAATAATAATAAAAAAATAAATAAAATAAAATAAAAAACTGTCCGAAATTAGATAGTCCAGCAAATCCCCCTAAATGGCGGTTTCCAGGTTTTCATGGATTTTATTTATTATTTATTTTTGTAAATTGAATGACTCTTTTTTTTTTTTTTTTTTTTTTTTTTTTTTTTAAGTCTCATCTATTCTGGGTGTAATTTTATTCTTGAGCACTAGATGGGGGTACAACATACTCCGAGACTGTGTAAATTTGGAAGAAGGAGCAGAACAACAAAAACACGGAAGTCTTCCTTTTTGTTGTTGTTGTTGCTGTTGTTTTAAAATCGTTTATTGTCATCATATATATTCTTGCTTTTGAACGCTACAGAAAGTGATGACAGTAGCTTCATTATATAATGTACATTTTGATCATGATTATTAATGTACTGTATATTGTGAGATGCCAAATTTGCTAATTTGGAAATAGCAGGATTCATGCCTACTAGTGAGTATTTAACTAGGTTATTTCTATGTTGCTAATTTCAGTTGTTGCGAAGGTGGTCTGGAACATAACTGCCGTGATGGAGAGGGGTGATTCCTGTATTTTACAATAAAATTGTAATGTCTTCAAAATCAAGTTAAATCACAATTTAGCTAAGGTATCAATTCTTGTTGGATTGTGTCCATTTACCGTTTTATGTCATCTTTAAAATAATCCCTTCAAACCCAGATCAACTACTTTTTTGGTCTTAATATTTATTGACCATCCAGGTTGCATCCTATGTTAGCATGAGCAGAAATGCTAATGTAGCTGTTTGGATTTTGTCTTTATGCATTATTTACTATCGAGTTTTAAATCACCCCCCCCCCCCACCCTTCTCTCTCTTAGCGTCGTGTAAACGTCTTATATTATGTTACAGCATTGCATTTCTTTCTTTGTTCTTGCTGGGCCACTTTAGCGAAGCTCTTTCTTGCCCGACCCGTCAGTTTGAAACTGATACGTTCTGACATGGACCCTGTTGCCCTGCGAGCCGCCTGTCAGCTGTCGACTGTCAGAACGTCATCCTGGGATTGTGTTCCGGTGCTGGGTCTGCCAGACCTTCTCCTGATAGAGTTGCATCTCATTTTTAAGAGCTTCCCAAGGCTTTTGCTGAATGATTCTAATGACCTGTCTTCCTTCGTCCGGTGATGGCGTTTTTCAGGCCGTGATGATGTAATACAGCAACTCTTGCGGCGAAACTAAACAACTTGCTATGTACACGTAATTTTTTGACGTACAGTGTTGCTTTTAGTCGATACGAGTTTCATTTGTTCAATGACCACACTCGTATCTCAAATGATCTTTCACTGTTGAAATGTACTTAAATCAGACACACTGTGGCATTTTCGCCGTAGAGACTGAAAATATCGTAAAACGTTGCAGAGAAATCAATCTATTCAAGTTAGGCTTGTTTAGCGAGTGGCAACGTAGGATGTCCGCCGCGCATGCAAGTAGTTCTTATCCTCAAAAGAACAACATTCCTTGCGAATAGAGCATTCGTAGAACACAAGCTAATGCCTCGTTCAATCAAGGTACAGGGAGTTCTTGAGTTACGTCGTTTCGACTTTACGGTGCTCGTGCCTCGTCCGTAGCACCTTCTTTTCTTTTCCCAAAGTAGTCGCGCCATTTTGAAGTTAGCAAGTTGTGTTGTTGTTACCTTCAGCAACGGACGTCCATCGAGCAGGTCGGCTCGCCATCAGGCGAGTCACATTTCCTTATTTAAATTTGAATTAGCTCCGCTCTGCCGTCCGTCAGCAATAAATGTCCGTGCGGAAACACAAAATATTAGATCGGGCTCTTCCGGGTCGCGCAAATCTGTTTTTTTTTAGAATTACTGTACAAAGTATTTTGATGTAAATATCGACTTTGGCGGTGAAATCCGACTTAAGTCGAAATTTGGGTTTGGGAAACGGAACTCGGCTGTAACTTTAGGGCTCCTTGTCTTCCGATCGCATTTATATGAATAAGCATTGCGGTTACAAATGGGGTAACAAAGTGGTCTTATTCGGGTTAAAATGGAAGTCAACCTTAAACATTTCTTGACAATAATGTTATATGTGACCTCACTAGTCTAAACATGACATTCTGATTAATATTACATATGTGACGTTATGAAGCAAAATCCAGCCGTTTTTGTCCATCTCAGGGGGCGGTTATTTTGTTCAAGGCTCAGACAACAACTAATCACTGCTCACCTGTTTTCTGAAGCTGAGCTGTGATTGGTTGTTACCTGAGAGCTGAGCAACATTAGCCGGGTTTACATGGAGACTTTTTAGTCATTCCGATTGAAGTGTATACATGATGCTCGTTCGGATTGACAAAAAAGGAATGTACCACCCCAGTGATTCCGGATGAAAGTCCATTCGAATTCAGCCTTTTCGTTCCGACTGAGGTGTTTATATTGAACATTTTCATTCCGTTTGGCCGTTCGGGTACATTCTACATGGCTCCATGTAAACCAGGCTATTTATGTCATCTTCAGTCAACAGCAAGTGGCAAAATGGCCGCCCCCTGAGAGGGCTAAAAACGGCCTGATTTCGCTGCTTAACTCGTATTCCACAAATGTAATATTAATCAGACTGTCATGTCCCCCCCCACAATTTATAAATTTTTTGGGGGGGTTACTTCGCCTTTAAGAGCATATTCAGGTTGTTGCCCCGAATATTGCCAATATTGTTGACTTACTGACTGAATGTAAACATCATCACAGAAATAATGTAATTAAATTCGATAATTAACTAATATATTATAATAATTAATTTAACTTAAGATGATTTAAACCTAAGACATTTTATATCCAATGTATGTAGCTTGTCCAAAACTCGGATGAAGAAGCCTTTTTTTTTTTTTCCCAGCTTGGCCACCACGTCCATTATATTAGATCACACCCTCAACCCCAAAATGTTGCATCTCCAAAACGTGACAGGAAATAATTCCAATGAATGGTTGGAGGCACAGAGGCTCGGCTGGTAAATGGGTAATCTGCGGAATGGCATGGACCACAACAACGAGCAAAACGCTGGATATTGCCTGTCTGATATGTGTAAAGATAGCTTGAGAGCTGTGTAGCAGGTTGCAATGGCAGAGCTCCAGAAAGGAAATGATGGGGGAGAAAATGGACTAAGCCATATCATGTCACCAATGCTCAACAACTTAGAAAACTAATCTGATATCATTTTCTAGCAGGCGGGAATTGAAAATAGCAAAAGTCACACATGTGTGACTGTGTGAATGTGTGCACATTCGCCCTCAGCTCAGACAGGGCCTGGAGAGGGAATATAATCATTCTGCTGTCTGATTTGAAATTCAAAACCAGTTCCAATATATTATACTGCCAGATTAAAGATTGATCTGATTAAAGTTTTCCCCACACATTTACGGCTGAGGTGCTATTGAGCAAGGCAACACCCCCCCTAGCATCTTAATTCAGACATTACAAAGAAAATAGACTTTTTAATTTCTTGTATACAAATCGTTTGGTCTCTGGTGTGCTTGCCCACGCCATCAAGTGTGAAATTAAACAAGAGAGTAAATCTTTTGTACGCTGCCTGTTTCTGAACAAGTCTGCAAGTTGTTCTGAGCTGATTGTGTGCTACAGTTCAGTTCATTTACATGATACCGCCCCTATAACGGGTTCCTCCGCCAGTGACTTGTAGTGTGACCGCTGGACGACACAGCAGCACTACAATGTTAGAGCCAAAAGATAAGCAGAGCTGCAATGTTTGCACAAATTATAATTTGCAGACAGCATTGTCAGCGATAGCTTCTGATAACCGGCACATATGGCACGTGTCAACGTGGTTGTGTTCGGTGATTTCTTTGTATGCACCACGTTCATGGAAAATGTGTCATTGGTTAGCTTAGAGATGAAGTGTTGCCTCCACCAGTGAAAATACAAAACTTTTTTTTTTTTACTTTTTCTACAAGGAGGCACGCTTTTACTCACTTCTAATTGGCCTATTAAACCATTCAATGCAGATAATCATATGCATTTTTTGACTTTCGTTTTTTGTTACATTGAAACTCTATGATTTCTTGGTATAACTGCATTCTCATAGCTTTCCAACATCGTCACAACTCGTCTTGCAATACAACTTTTTTCTTGTAACATTACCACTTAAAGCTGCATTTTGTAACAATTTGCCCAAAAATATCTTTACAATAGTCTTTTTATATGACCATTTATGACCATTTAAAAAAAAACAAAAAACATTTTAAATACTTTGTCCTGCACTCCCAAAACGTATTAATACGTTTTTTAATGCTAAAGCATACAGAAGGCTTCTGGCCTGAAGAGGTCGCTTAAAGCAATGGTAGTTATTACAAAAAAACGGCCAGCAGGAGACAGTAGAGTATAAGAGATCAGCCAGGGCCATGTTGCAACAAACTCCTTTTCCCAGTGTTCTCAGTGTTTGTGAATAATGATGAATCTTAGCTATATTCTAATGTTTAATTGTTGCAAAATGGAAACAGATACAAATATACTTTTTTTTCCTAGTGAAAGAAGAGACAATCTTTATTTTGGTAGGGTCCATGTTTTTATATCAATAGAACACAATATTCTGTGGGCTTTGCAAAATCAGTCAAAATCTAGTAAAACAGCCAGGAGGGTCGCTTCAGTGAAAAAGGCTGGAAGTGAATGAGTTAATTAGTACAGTCACACCTTAGCTGTTCATAATGGGAACTCCTACAAGGCTCTGGCTAATAGTTTTCAGACAGGATTCGGGTTTAAATTTCCCTCCCTCTGTCTGGCAGATGTGACGTCATTTGCATGTTGTTTATGTGAAAAAGGGAAAATGCAGTGTCATTTTTTGGCCACAGGTGGCAGTAGCGATTCAAAATTAAATTTGCGTTCAGTGCGTTGTTTCAAAAAACAAACAAACTGCATTTTAATGTGACATCACATATATATATTTTTATATCACATCATTCTTGTAACATTATGCCTTTCCTCATACCTGTATTACCTTTTTTTTTTCCTGTAATGCAACTTTATTCTCATAGAATTTGACTTTCTTTTAATGTGACATTTCCTTGTGAATTTGCAACTTTTTCTGAACCATTTTATAGTTTTTTGTTGTTTTTTTAAACATTTTTTTCTCACAACATAAAGATGTTATTCTTGTACGTACTGTATATATACTGTATAATATATACAGCGGCATTTTTTTTTATAAGTGGGGCGGCATGGCTCACTGGTAGAGTGGTCGTTTCCCAACCTTGAGGTTGTGGGTTCCTAAGGATCACGTCAAAGTGTACTTGATCAAGAAACTGCACCATCAATTGGTGAATGCCAAGTCAATGTGAAGCACTTTGAGTGGGGTAATAGGTGGAAAAGCACCATTTAGCGACTGCACAACGTTTTGTATAATATATGGGAATTACATATACAAGTACATAAAATTACAACTTTAATGCTGCTACATACACAATTACAAAAAGTATGGATATTTGCGTAGGTTATAGTGTATTTTATTTTCCTCCAATGAGCTATAACTTTTTAAGTAGCGTGATGTTTTCATTGTTATTTCTCTTACTTTTCTCTCTTTTTTTTCAATTATTCCTTTTTTTTTACCTTTTCAATGTTGCCCTAACACTTCTTAATAGCATTCAATTGCAGATATTGAACTGGGGGGGAAAAAAATCGATTCTGTATTTTGTGTTTGTACACTAGAAGCAAAGTGCCATTTGTGCCTTTTATTGGCACAGCTTTTTATTCCAAGCAATTGGGTGGGAAAATATTTCACGCAAGCTGCTGAAGAGAGAAAAGCTGCTACCTTGGACTGAAAGTGATGTATCCCACCTCGAAATGCTTAGGTTTAGGAACAAAAAAAAGAAAAGAAGATCTAATCGTATTCATGGCTTGCTCTTCCAAAACTTGCTCTACAAGTGCTGGCAACCGCCAAAGGATTGTGTTGGCAAAGCTAATGTCAGGACCTAATGTTTTGGTAAACAGACAGCTTAATGGAAGAATTACAAGTGTTTTTGCATGTTTTCATAGCTGGCAGGCTCTCGCTAACGTTCGCATTCATGGTCACACGTTTAATAGTTTTTTCTCACTTTAATTGTTTATTTGTCACTTCCTTGTCGCTCAGGTGCACTTCCTGGGGTCTTGGCTTACATTTGATTAAAACCCTGGCAATACGCACACATTTAGGCTGTGGCCACAGTATTAGGTACACATTCACAGTTTGATGAAATTCAAATCAAGGCTTTTGCAAATTACACATGATGTCACTAACAAGCACACTATATGTATTTTTTTTGCTCGGGTAAGTGAAATTGGTGTTCGTTTTCATTGATATCAATCAGTTTTGGGGCAGTCTGTAAATAAATAATTGCACATTTTTTATCGCCAATTCGCTACACTTTTGGTCTTGGTGTACAAGTCAGTGACAGAACCGGACACCAAATTCACTGTGTCGTCGGTATGGATGAAGGCAGGTACTATTTTTTTACTCGTATTTTATATATATATCATTGCTGTGGCTCATGGCAGAATCCCCCTTCTTCCAAAATGACAACTTTTCAAGAAATGAATAAATAAAAAGAATCAGTCACACCAAGCTGTCACAGCAGCACCGCAAGATTATATTCAATCGCTAAATTAATATATATATATATAAATCAATTAATTTCTTACACTGTCAATAATTAAAATGGTCCGAACCCGGTGCTGTTGCTGGCTGGTGCTCACTGTCACGACGTCGCCAACCGTACAAACGGCCTTTTCAAGCTAAGCAAGTCTTCTTCTTTTTCAAAGCCATGAGCGGTGCGACACATGAAAACAATGAGCTTACTAAACCCGTTTATATAAGCGGAAATGAATCCGCTCAAACTCACCTCATGATGTCTGATGCTGCTTTTCGCCAGCGAATTTGCGCTCTTAGCGCGATAGATCAGCTCTGTGGCTCGATTCTCACGCTCATTGCATTGTTTTCTTTCTTCGCTACAGTGATCAATGTTTTACCAAAATAAAGCTAACAAAAAATATCCATCCTCACTATTTTGACTCGTTAAAAAAAAAGCAGAGTTTATAGCAGAGGTCACCAACGGGCAGGCCTGTTCCCCAAAAATAGCTCACCAATGAAGAGGCATTGTGATTTCCTAGGAATGCTGTACAAGCGATTATTTGAAAATAACAATTTATAGAAATAAATGTTGTCACATAAATGAATGTATTGAATTGAATGATTAAACATAAATTAAGCAATTTTGTCATTTCACAAGTGTGCATCAAATTCGTAGCCCTTCGCACTAATCAATAGCCAAAAGTTAGCCTGGCAAGCCACACCCACTTTCTTGGAAAAAAAGAAAGTGGGTCTGGAAAGGCTGCTATTGACCGCGATTGGGTCCGGCTCTAAACGTGAACAACGTCACTCTTCGGCGCCGGAACGAAGTTCGTGCTCCTACTCATAACATTCAAAATCAAGTTTTTACCACAACAACGACATAAGTCATTAATCACTACTGTTTCTCTTCGAGTAGCCATCTTGAATTTACTTCATCTCCGTCCACCGCTACTGTTCACTACTTGACTGCCACTTGTCGCTTTTTCACATCACGTCTGCTCTTCGCTGATTGGTTCTTTCCACTGTCTGTCTGGTCAGGTTTGCACCGCCTCAGAAATGCGCTTCATTGCGACTGTGCCCAGCAATAAGTCTGGTTTCCAAGCTAGCTTAAAGCTAGCTTAAAAAAGTTCAGTGACCCCTGTTTTATAGATATGTTCCAAGTTGTTTCCACCACTACATATCTATTAATATTGTGTTAAAATAACAAAAGTAAGGAAAGACACACGTACTACGGGGGAATTGGCTCATCTTTTGCCGCGTGACGTTGGCAGTTTTAGATCTAAATGTGGCCGTTCCGCAATTTGCTTCAAAAGTTTTTACTTTTCAAAGACGATGAGATCTACTCCACCCGACACTGCGGTGTTCCGCTATGTTTAACGTAAACTTGGTTTTGCGTTTTGACACTTTTCCGATCTCACCACTACGTGTTTACATGCTGACCTGAAGTTAGCATGTCACCTAACAAACACCGAACACAAAAGTGCATTAAGTTCATAGAACAACAGCCCGCAAATAGCAGACTTTTATAAATAAAAAAAAAACAGTATAGCAACAGTGACCATCACACCAGGCCATGTTTGACCTGCAGTCGGAGGAGGCTATGAGGAGGAGGAAGAATAGGAGCAAGCGGAGGCGCCGTTGCCTGGAGCAGTGGGTCATCCGTCAAACCAGGAGGAGAGACTGGCCTCGACAGAGAGAAGCTGCGACCGGCTCTCTCTGTAGCTGCACGACAGGACCTGAAGCGCGCCGGTCACTTCCTGCAGGGCCAGCGCCGACATGCCGCAGCAAAGTCCAGACTGTCCCGCTGGGCCTGCCGGGCCGGATGGGCCACGGGTCAGAGGGGGGCGGGCTGATGGCAGACAGTGATCTCCCCTAAAGGAAGTCTGAACCACAAACAATTGTCTAAAGTCATTAGGGAGAAGTTTGGACAAGTGTGCTGCTTCAAAGACACGCTTTGTGCTATTTACACAAAGTATATTGTCTCATATAGAGTCTACTGCACAGTATTTAGTTGGATGTAACTAAGGACAAATACTTTGTTCCTGTAGTCAGGTAGACTTCATGTATCTGTTTTATCGGATGATTATATGACGTAAAAAAGAGGCTAATTGACAACTGTGAAGTATATTTCTACAGTCTATCTACATGTTTAAAGGGACAGTCAGTGATCCCTAGCGCCATCTAGTGGTGAACTAATAATTCATTAATTTTAAAAACCGACTTTATGTCAATAGTACGCAAAAATGTTGTATCGCATATATATATATATATATATATATATATATATATATATATATATATATATATACACACACACACAAAAAAAAAAGCTAGTAAAAGCTTGTGATATATATATATATATATATATTGTGATATATATATACAGGGTGTCCATAAAGTCTCTTTACCATTTAAAAAAATTATTAAAAATGCAATTGATTAGATATTTTATTCAGATTTGTTCTATTGTATTCAGTGTTAAAAAAAAACACACAGTGTTTATCATTACTGACCTTAAGCAAAGGATTACTGATGCCATTGCCACAATTGATGAGGCTATGCTACAGCGAACATGGCAAGAAATCGAGTACCGTCTTGATGTGCTTCGTGCAACTAATGGTGCCCATGTAGAAGTGTATTAAAAGAGGTAAAAAAAAAACGTATTAATAAACGCTGAATACAATAGAACAAATCTAAATAAAATATCTAATCAATTGCATTTTTAATAATTTTTTGAAACGGTAAAGATACTTTATGGACACCCTATATATATATCACAAGCTTTTACTAGCTTTTTTTTTTTTTAATTCTCCTCCTGCTAGCCGCTCTTGTTAGCCACTCCAGCCTATCTCTCTGACTAACTCCCGCTAGCTGCTCCTGTTAGCTGCTCTGGCTAATTCCGGCTCACTCTGTCTTTCGGCGTCGCTCGCCGGGCTTCACAATGGCCGCCAAGTTGCCGTCGCTCGCCGAGATGCTCATATGCTCATGCAAAATAAGTATTGTGGGGTAGGCTTGCAAAATCTGGTCTCTCTGAGCCACCGTAGTGTGCGTGCTCCAGCATGCTTCCGAATGCTAATCTTTGACCACTAGATGGCGCTTAGACTGTTATCACTGGGGCTTCAAAAAGGACAAATGAATGAATACGTACACTGTATGCTTACATTGGTGTACCATATTGATACACTTTATCCTCCAAAGTCTCCACTTTAGCGCTCTGTTTTCATGCTGTCCTCAGTCTCTTATAGAATAAAATGAGTCTCCTGACCGCGGCCGACAGCTACATGCTGAGAAGTAAATAAAGGCAAGCCTCATTAGCGTCGTCTTCTGACTGATGCGCTCAATGATGCATGGCTTTCGCAGTTTCCTGCTGTATTGTTTTGATGTGGGAAAGTGATCGCCTCAAAACAACGCATCTCGAGCTAACTTGATCCACTGATTAACATTTTCATGCGTTACTGTTAATTCATTATGCCGCACCTTCTGGTGTGTGCACAGTTGACCATCAGGGGGCAGTAGAATGCATACAGACATGCTACACGTAGATTTGATTCGATGTAACAGTACACAGAAGCGACACTGCAGTAATAGTCATTTGTCACAGTTGAAGGAACATGTGTATGGTGATAATAAAAGGCATTCTATTATATGAAGAATATATATGGCTGTGAGCATTAGTTAGCCGGCCTACGGCCTTTCCCATGATGTGTTAGCATTAAGCTAGCGCATATTCTGCAAAGTTATGTGGTTTGCTGAAGTACACAACTGTTAATTCTCTTTGTTTTATGTTAAGTTTACAGCAAACTTTAACTGGAAGTGGCAAATTAGCAGCTTGAAGCATCTAGCGCTCGCAACTGAAATTTTTGCTAGCATCTCACGACAACAAATCTGCCGAGTGACGGCTCGTATTTTGCAAAATTTGTGTAAATCCTCAGTCGAGATACCGCTATTTATAACATTTTTTACATGAGGACGCACTTTCACATTATCTGTAAATAGGAAAAAAAGTATTTCTATTATTTTTGGAAATCCCAGAAGGGAGGAGGAGGAGAAGGGGGGGACAAAGAGCAAGACCTGATTTGAATAATATTGTCATTTTCTGTAAGTGAAGGGAAAATGGTTTTAAATCAGTAAAATTGATTTTTGCAATAAAAAAAATCTCAACACTTAATATCACCAGGCACTAGTGAAAGAGAAAGACTAATAACTAGTAATTCTGTCCAGCAATAATGAGCATTTCGTGCCAGAGTGAGATTGTCGGCGGTAATCATACGAACGAAATCTTGATTCTGTTAAGTAATGTTGAGGTCTGTTTCCAGGTTTATTGTGGTAGGTTTCTACTTCCTGTTTGTGTTACATTCCCTTTGGCTTGATACGGTAGGCACTGTTAGCTTTTTGCACTTACTTCCAACTGGTTAGCTGCCATATGTGTGTAACTTGTAAACAAAGAGTAGTATGTGTGTCATATGACACATCACTTTTTCACATTACTGTAAGAAATAACTTGAAGTAAGCTACTTCTTGACCACGGCTTGCAATGTCCCAAATGTTTGGTGTAATAGTATTTATTCCAAATGGTATAACATTCCATAACAGTACTTAACATAATTTCTAAGTGACGTGACCATAGAAAGAAAAACATCATGTTAATTATTTTCTTTTCTGCTATCAGTGCAACAACACTGATAGCTCTAATTCCTAAAAATGTTACGTTGAAGGTTTGTTCTCTTTGTGATATTTTCTTTTGATTTGTGCTCTGGTTGCACAATACACTAATACAGACACATTGATTATTGTAGAAAAAGGTTTCTGGGAAAAGCTAGTACACCAGACAACATGCTCTGGGAGGGCAATGAAGAGGCTTCCCTTTGCTTCCCTGAGATACCTTCTCAGAAATTTCGAACCACTGCCGTTGATTACGCCATACGAGATCTCGGTGTGCATCAATAGACCTCAGTTTCAGTGCTTTTGTGGCACTTATTCCAAAAGAGCAGCCTCAACAAGAGATGTAAAAAGAAGAAACTTTTTTTTTTTTTTAAACCTTTTGTATTATTATTAAACTAACCATTTTGTGAAAACAACATACCGATTTGTTATTCTGCAGATAAAATGAATAAAAGCAGTCAATAAAATAGCACAATACTCCTATAGACAGACATAAAGACGAAGATGCTGAAAATGCCTTAAGGTTGATTACAGGTTGACAACACAGAGAAGGTCAGCTAATATTAGTTTTGAAGCTTTGAAACACAAAAGGGCAGGCAGTAAGAGCAATATGTGAGTGGTAGAAGAAAAACAGCATCAGGCCTGCTAATGAAAAGACAAATTATGTCCCGGCTAGCAAAGCGGGCCTTCCGGTCCATTAGCTTCTTTTTAATTGTGCGAGAAGACCCGAGGAACCGAGGTCCAGAAAGCAGAGAGACGGTTTTTTTTGGGTATGGAGTTATTCCTGTAAAACATAAGTGAGCGATCCCCTTTCTGCCAGTATGAGACCTTAGACCACAGACGGCGGCCCTACCTTTCATCATTAACCTTTACCTCTCTCTGAAATGACTGCATAATCGAGGAAGGTAATCTTTCGCTCTGCTTAGAAGACCTTCTGCACTGCATTTAGTTAATCAGTTTCTACTCTCCATGATAAAAAGAAAAAGTCATTTCTTCCACACAGAAAGATAAGACCCGGCAGTAACCCTTTCATTTTCTGCTTGGAGACATTTAACACCTCAAATATTTATTGTTATTATCACTGAATCAGCTACGAAGGAGTATTAGAGCCACACTAAAAAGAGAAAAAAACAGTGTATTAAGTGATGGGATAGCTAGCGGTAAATGCTTATGCTCATGGTATTGATATTCTCGGTAATATATTGAAAAAATACAACCTTAGTTATGTAAGGTAAATGTTTGTTTGTTTTTACAAAAAAATCCTTCATTCTTGTTTTCACATGCTGTATTCTCGTGAACATTATTCTTAATAATATCACACTTACTACATTTACATGCTATCAATATTTGGGTTATTATGACATGCCATTAAACTCATTCACTCCCAGCCATTTTCACTGAAGCAACCCCCTTCGCTCCCGGCTGTTTTATTGGATTTTGACTGATTTTGCAAGGCCCACCGAATATTGTATTTTGTTGCTATAAAACATGGAACCTACTAAAAGAAAAATTTGAGTCTCTTCATTCGTCAGGGGAAAAAAAGTATGTTTGTATCTGCTTCCGTTTTGCAGAAATTAGCATTAGAATATAGCTAAGTTTCATTATTCACACTCTTGGTGAAAACACTGACAAAAAGAGCTTTGTTGCAACATGGTGGCTGATCTTTTATAGTCTGCTGGCCGTTTTTTTTTTTTTTTTACTACCATTGCTTTTAGCGACCTCTTCGTGTCAGAAGCTGCATCAAAGCCTTCTGTATGCTCATGCATAAAAATAAAAATAATTTTTTTTTTTTTTAAAGACGTGTAAATGCATTTTTGGGAGGCAATGACCAAGTACTTAAAAACGTTTTTACACATTTTTGTTATTGAATTAGTTAATAAACTGCACATTTTAAAGTAGCCTTTTAGTGAGGGCAGTCTAAGGCACACCTGTGCAAAAACATCTTGCTATGCCACAAGTGTAAAGTGGGAGAATTATCTTTGCAAAGGAGAAGTGCACACTAATACAGATTTAAATTTGCGGGAAACACAAGAGTTGTGTTTATAATTTTAATTGCGTATACTACAAAATTATTCTTACAAACATTTGATTTTACTATCCTCAGGTTATGACTTAAATCTCTCAAGGTCAGAACATTTCATCTCATGATGACCGGCCCTAACACTCCATGGTTTCAGCCACGCCTATGCGCGCATTTATCAATCGTGCTGTTCTTCTACTGTAGCTTCGCAAGCACACCTCCACATGCTGCTTGGTGTTAAATGTGACAGTAATGATTCACTAACTTGAGACCTGAATAAATCAGCGCCACAATAAAAGTGATGTATGGACTGTCATTTAATTTGAAAGAGGGGAAGACTCCTTCCTTCAGCTCTTAAGGTTAAAGACCGCACGACTGACAATTTGCCGGCGCCTTCAGCCATGACAGTATTTTCACGTATACCTCAAAGTGACTCGTCAGGCCGCGAGCCTGGCAGACGTTTCTCATACCGACTCTTCCTCTAGGAATAGAGTGTAACCACTGGAAAATGACCAAAGAGCCTGGACAAAAAAAAAAAAGTGGGACCCCCAAAGCGAGAACGGTCCTAAAATAACCTGTGTCTACACTTGGTTGAGGCAATATTTGATTGACTGACTCTTGCCGAATTGAGTAGACAGGTTGGGGGGGGGGGGGGGGAAGACAAAGTGTGTACACAACCGCAAGGAGAGTGTGGAACATGATGACCTGCAGGCACAAGGATTAATTGGCACACAAACAAGGCGTCACGAGTGGACAGGTAAAGTAGAAGAGACACATCATGAGTGAGCCAGAACTGGCTCAGAGCTCTGGCTTTGAAATGAGAAAAGAGGCCTGGACTATGGAATAAACTCAAAATATGACCTAATTAAAAGTCTTCGCATAGAAAAGCGCAAAGCTCTAGAGTGTTCTTGTACATTAAATATTCTTTCTTTAAGTGAACATTTGCTGCAATAGCAATTCCCACGGGTCATGCAATAGTGTGTTCAATCCATACAATGCTGCCTGAAGGTCTGACCAGGAAGTTACTTGTTTTATTTGTTTGTACTCCGCCTTGAACTAAATTGGATCGTTGCAGAAAACAGATTATCGGGAAATTGTTTGTGCCATGCGTATGTCAATCACACAGTTGTCATAGTGATTCATACGATAAACCAATTAAAATGAAAGTTAACCGTTAAATTCCTTCATGTTATTTTCACATTAACATTGACACACTTATTCTCATCTGCATCTCATCGCTAGCAGGCGTGTTTTCATCATACTGGAACTAGAACTACTTCCTGCTTCGGTGTCTAAGAATCAAGGGAAATTTAGTCCTGTTAGCCTAATGCTATGGTGACTCGTCAGACCCAACGCAAGCTGAGCTTTTCTGGTGGTATATTTCTAGCCATCAATGATGATTTTCGCCGACGAAAAATTTCCATCCTATTTTTTGTCCCGAAAAATTTTTTTTAAGACGAAAATGAAACAAAAACTAAAATAGAAATGACTAAAACCAAAACGAAAATTCACAAAATCTAATCCGAAGAAGGAATGAAATGCGGGTGAGAGAAAACAACCACTCAGAAACGGTTCACTGCACTTTATTTAATGAATGTAAAGAAAGCTGTAAAATTCATCTTAGTCAATTATGCACTTTTTTTTATTTAGGTGAAAATGTTTTTAAGATGGCATACTCTTGTCAGTTCAACAAGTTATAAATAACACCTAAATAGGTATGTTATAATTTTATGTATAAAAGTTTAAATGTATGCTAAAGATAAACATTGACCTAATTGTCAAATTAGTCGACTAAAATTGCTCTTTATTTTCATCGACTAAAATTGGATTAAAACTGAAATACAGATGACTAAATTCTGACTAAAATTGTAATTAATTGTAGTCAGAAAAGTAAATTTAATTTAAAACTTCTTGTCAAAATTAACACAGCTAGCAATTACATTTATTGTAAATAGTTCCTGGTGAGGGTTTATCGTATATTTGATTTTCATCGAAAATTGTAGCGTACCGGTTTTAAAAGGTACTTTGTGGATTTTTTTCACTCGCGACTGCCACCTCTGGCCTAAA
Organism: Vanacampus margaritifer; assembly: GCF_051991255.1. Lineage (NCBI taxonomy): Eukaryota > Metazoa > Chordata > Actinopteri > Syngnathiformes > Syngnathidae > Vanacampus > Vanacampus margaritifer. Next base: position 9,897,678 of record NC_135439.1, read on the forward strand.
GCGTAACTGCAGCCTCTGCGTCAAGCTTGTGCGCAGTGCGTAACTGCGCGTATGTGCGCTTGAATAAACTTTTCCGTTTCCATCCCAATTGTGTCGTACGCTAACACTGAATGTCCGCATGACGTCATCCTTACATATCTTCCTGGATTGTCTTCTGATTTACACTCAAATTCTTTACATGGTTGATTGTTACGGCAAAGCATCTCTTACGAAACCACGCACGAAAACTCTGGCTGGCTCACAAATGCCTATCCTGTCCTGTCTTATCTAGTCCTGGCCTGTCTCGTCCTGTCCTATTTGCTACCCATCAAGTCCCTTCCCTACAGGGTGTAACACTGCCTTCTCAAGTCATCTATATCACCTTATACACTGTCTCCTCAATCCCCCAAATTTTCTGCCTTTTTCACGGATTACAGTTCTGTGTTAGAAACATCGACAAAGAAGTCAACTCGGAAATGTTGCGAGCATTCATAGCCAAGGTGACAATTGTGAATGACTTTATTCCCATCATGTTATGATTTGTTTCTTGAGTATTCTTGTAAGAGTGAGTCAACCTTAAACATTTCTTGACAATAATGTGTTATATGTGACCTCACTAGTCTAAACATGACATTCTGATTAATATTATATTTTTGGAATATGAGTTAAGAAGCAAAATGTAATATGACTGTTTTCATAAAATTAATGTTTAAAGGGCAAGTCACCCCCCCCCCCCCCCCAAAAAAAAAAAAAAAAAAACTACTACCACTAGTCTAAATATCGTATTCTGGTTAATATTGTGTTAGTGGAATATGAGTTAAGCACCAAAATCCAGAAGTCGGCCATTTTGCCACGTGCTGTCGACTGAAGATGACATCACAGTTGCTCTGGGCTCAGGCAACGACCAATCACAGTTCACCTGTTTTCTGAAGCTGCGCTGTGATTGGTTGTTACCTGAGACCTGAGCAACATTGATGTCATCTTCAGTTGACAGCAAGCGACAAAATGGCCGACTTCTGGATTTTGGTACTTAACTCATATTCCACGAACACAATATTAACCAGAATACCATATTTAAACTAGTGGTAGTAGTTTTTTTTTTTTGGGTGGGGGAGGGGGGACTTGCCCCTTAAACATTAACTCTATGAAAACAGCCATATTGTAATTCTTGTAAAACAACAACTTCATTTCGATAAGATTTCGACTTTGCCAAGCTAATGCCTGCAGGTGAGAGAGAATCAGTCGGCGTTATAACATCACGTCTTGGTCGAGTAGCGCGCATAAGTCACATGACCTAACACAACATGAGCGCGGTCCTGGCTGGTCCACCGTTAACCCGACTACGAAAATAGCTGAGCTAGTGCCGTCATGGCAATGATTGTGTGCCATTTCTCCCAGTGTACCGCTGACATGCTGTTGCAGCTTATTTTTCCAAGGGCACTTTTCAACTTAATGTTGACATGGATTTGTTGTTGTAGACCTTATAATGTTAAATGTGAAGCCACCACGAGTGCTAAACTGTGAAATGTTATTATTCATCTTGGAATACAGTACAGTATGTGTCATGTGCTTTCTGGTCTGAAGCATGAACTCATGAATAATTCAACTGCTATTGTAATTGCATTAATTAGCTCAATTTACGATCAGTTACCACTTATGATATCCGTTTATATTTTTATTGTTTTTTTGTTTTTCATTACAAACTACTGTACGTTTATCCACCATGCAAATAGAATTTACGAGGGTTAAATAATTTTCAACGCGAAGGTGTGTTTACATAAAACACTATCATGTACCGTGCCTGCTAATGTCGTCGCCACCCGTAACTGTGTGCTCCGCTCTAATTGATAATGGCCCATTCCTGGCCCCCGTTTACTAAATATAGCTGAGCCATTTAGGCCTTGGGAGTATTTCATGTCCACTTTGGTGCAGTTACCTCAAAATTGCCTCTGTGGCCTTTTTCTATCTGTTCTCATCACGTTTAGCAAATGTAATAAGCCAGACTTCTTTTTCTGCGCTTATACTTTCATGCTTCCTTTAATCACAATGAACTCTTGCCCGATCAGTCCAGTCCCCAACTGTGATTTCACACTTAATCCAACACCCCCCCCCCCCCACGGAACCCCCCGGCCGCCCTTGAATGGCAGTGACTGAGTGCACCATTATGGCGTTAAATCCTTCGTTCCCGTTGCACAAATGAATGGCTCCTTATCATTTCTGCTTTTTGGTCTTCGTATACTGTACATGTTTCCCCTCAGCTGCCCCCCCCCCCCCCCCTTGCTGAATTTTCGGCCATTTTCACATCTACACCCCCACAGGAATTTTTTTGTTTTTTTATTTTTTTCTGGAGAGCTCAGTATTGTTCATTCGGTAATTTTACCGATTTGACATGTCATCTTCATTGCTCTCCTTTTTTATTTTATTTTATTTTTTTATATAATTTTTTTTATTTTATTTTTTTATTTATTTTATATATTTTTTTTTATTTTTTATTTTTATTTTTTTCTGAGCAAAGTTAATCACTGCTGACATTTGGGCGTCAAATACAATAAATGCAGCTCGAGCTGGCTTTGTCTACCTCAACAGTGCTCACACACGATCCCTTTTTGCGCAGCACATTTCGGAGGCAAAGTCGTCCCGTTACATTTGTGATGAGTCTGTCACCGCGCAGAGTGCTTTGCATCTCCTCCCATATGGTCCCCGTTTTTTATACCATTACTCTTGTTTTCATGTACTTCCCTCCTTTCTGACTCGATCAACAGATCCTGTTCTTTCACCATCAAGAGACGTTTGCCGCCATCTGCTCCTCTATTCTTGCACACTGTGAGGCGAATTTTAATACGCGGACCACTTTCAATTCGGGCCCCTTCCTGCAGTCATTCGTCACTCCATCAATTCTCGTGTAGCCTTGCTTGCAATTGGCCCTACCTTTGGCCTGCGTGCTTCACCGGCGGAATTGCCATGGAAGGCTGCACAGCGACTTCAAACTCTTTCAAATTCTGGCTTTGCTTGCTTTTGACCTTTCAAGACGCGGCTCACAAAATAACAGCTGTACACAGATGGAGCCAAGAGGCTTTTACACAGCAGTAGCCTCTGTTAGTGTCAATTTTTCATCACGTGAAGCAGGCTTATAACATGTACACCATTTTAACCAGTCCGGCGAGGGTTAGGTAGAGCTTGCTTGCGCCTTCTGTTTTATTTAGTTGTAAGATGGGCAGGCCATTAGGTCGAAAGGGTTAGGTTAGGTCTACCACCAAGAGACATCTTCATGAATGTAAAAACAGACTAGCAGTTGTTGGGAATAACGCTGTTTAAAATAACAGCGTTGGTAACGCCGTCCTTTTTTCAAAAATGGAGTCATTATTTTCCTCATGTTTGAAACGCCGTTATCATTATTGTACGTGAAATGTGTTACGTTACAATTGATTTAATAATTTCAAGGCTGGAAATAAGCTTACAGTTAGGGGTGTCAGAAGTAGTGCGTTCATTTTGATTTGAAGTTCTTGTAACGCCACTCATTTTTTTAACGCACAATTAAAGTCCACGTCAAAATTTAGCAATAAATGTAATAATAATGCATATATTTGTGGAGACAATTTAAAAAAATGTGCAGAATTTCACAAGTTACTTCATGTTCAAGATTAGATAGCTCTTATATGAAAAAAAAAATGCAATGAGTTGTCACCAACGTCTTACAAATGCAATTGTGCCATCTAGTGGCAGAAAATGACCAACACAAATCAATATCGCTTTATCACAATGTCATTTTTTACAGTACAGTACATCTTTTTAATTTTAACTCACTATTATGAATTACTGTATCAATGAATAAAAGATGCAGCCATATTTCTATTTTTTTTCCCATTTTACATTGAGTATGAAACTTAGAAATATAATATTTTTTACTGTACATTTTACTGTAAACTTTTCCGGAAAGGAGTCCATTCATGAAAAATGGCATTTGCACACAGTTAGAGGCACTGTTGTTGTTGCACCTCATCACAAAAAAGGTGTCTTTTATTTTGTAGGTGCCGTGTCACGACGTGTCTTCCTTCACAATTAACATGTTAGCGTTATTAGCAAGAGTCACGTCAACTAGCCTGGAACTGATTTGGGGTTTGTTTGACAAGACAAGACATTAGTTAAAATAACATCGTTAGCGATCTGCCGAAAAACGGCCGCCAAGAGTAGCGAATTACTGACAGTTCTGTTCCACCAAGAACCATTATGGGACTTTGCAACTACACAAGCACTATAGCAACTCTAAAGAAAAGACAAGTCATAGCGACACTTACCTAGTAGTGTAATTAATAGCGCTGTAGTAATTGGCAGTGGCAGAACATAGTATGATATCTGTCATTATGGAGTGAGACATTTGTGTGACATAAATATTTACACCAAAAAAAAATCAATGAGAACACCCTATTTTATTTATTTTTATTTTTATTTTTATTTTTTTATTAATTTTTTGTTTCTCGAGAGCTCAGTATTGTTCATTCGGTAATTTTACCGATTTGACATGTCATCATCATTGCTCTGTTTTTTTTTGTTTTGTTGTTTTTTTGTATGTGTGTGTGTGTGTGCGTGCGTGAGTGTGTGTGTATTCATTAGTTCACCTAAAACCTATTAAAAAATACCGTTCACCTAAACCGAACACTTCCAGCCAGATTCGTGAGGCCGTCAGGAGACCCGAGGAAGGACCAAAGAAAGGAAAGGAAAGGAAAGTGAAATCCAACACCGACCAGAACACCCTTTATAGCCTGGACATCCTTTAAATTCCTTGTAAATAATAATAATAATAATAATCCAAATCCGACCAGAACACCCTTTATAGCCTGGACATCCTTTAAATTCCTTGTAAATAATAATAATAATAATCCAAATTATTTGACATAAAAACTTTTTTTTTCAAAAAGTTGTGAAAATTGCTACTTTGCCTGGTAACGAGTAATTTTATTATAAAGTAATTCAATTATAACACGGTTACTTTTTTGAGTAAGTAACGACTAACTCTAATTACTTTTTTTTTTTTTCTTTCTTTCTTTTTTCTTTCTTTTCAGGCTCGTGGGCTCGAGCCCAAATTTGGAGGGTGTTTGCCTCGTGGGACATTTTGTCTAGTATTTGTCATAGCTTTGTCTACATATCCAAAAAGAGTACTGATCCTTTAGATGCCCAGTTAGCTCAGTCGGCAGAGCATTATTTATTTTTATTTTATTTTTTTGACTAACTATAATTACTTTTATGAAGTAAGATTCCCAACGCTGAAGACTAGTAACAAGCAGGACAACCAGATTGGAATCAATGCGTATCAAAAAATAATGGAGAATGAAAATGAATTTTTGTCCCATGCATTGTATGGCTGCTAATGGAAAGGGCTCACTTCTCACCGCTGTGTTTATTGATGATGTGATTGCTGACAGAAGTATCAAGCTTGTGAGATGTATCGGGTAATACTGTACTCTGCTCACATTCTGACAAATGCGACAAAACTGGATGGATAATGACTGGAAACGTACTGCACAAGCTAACTCAAGACTTCTTGAAGGCTACGAAATGAAAGCCAGAGGCTTTAATCTCAATTCAATAGCTTTTTACCGAAGACAAATGCGAAGGCAGTAAGATACGAACCAGTAATCTTCAGAGAAGACAAATGATGGTTAAATTTACAGGAATGTATAACTGGGAATTTTGCCACAAATCAATTGAGAAATCTGCTCTGTAGAAAAAAGAAAATCAATCCGACAGTTGCAACTTGTCCAGAATGCTGCTGCTCAAGTTCATACTGGACTCCATCAGACGGCTCCTAAAATCCTCTCACTGGCTTCCCGTGTGTCGAATAATACAGACGATATTAAAATCTCATTAATCCAATCCTTTTACACCACTCCGAATGGTCATTGATCTGAATATATTCAAAACATTTTAGCTCCCTACGAGACTTCCCGGACCCCTCGAGTCGTCAGGTGCAGACTCATTGAGTGCTTCCATAACCAGAACCAAAACAAAGTGAAGCAGCAGTAGTCTGCGTCTATGCTCCTCAACTGTGTAAGAAAATACATTTAAAAAAATCCATAAACAAATCCATGAGATCTGTTCAAACCGTCTGGCCTGAAAACGTCCATAAATCGTTTACTGCGGCTCTTTCATAAATCTTGCTTTTATTTAGTGACTTTCGCTATATTTTCACTCTATTTTGTTATTTGACTGTTTTCTTTTCATTTATTTTGCTTTGATGTTGGGCTTTAATATTGAGCTGCATCTTTTCATATCATTGTTTGCGTTTGTAATCATTTATTTGGCTCTGTAAATCACTTTGGATTTGCCTTGTGCATCAATGGCGCCATACAAATGAACTTGCCTTGCCTCAATGGCAAACGCCGCAGTGTTAAGAAAATTTTGAGTGATGGCTGGAATTATACTTTTCAATCACATCTTTATTGTTCGGCGTTCACTCAAGGACAAATTATCTAAAAAAAAAAAACCTCCATTCAATCATTTCTGACGTGGATAAAGCAAGTTAGCCTTACTTACTTTTGAATTGGGCCTGATTTCAATTGCGTTATGTCATTAAGTGGTACAATAAACGTGAGAGATCAGGACCAATTGATAGCTCCCGACAGGACGTGCGGCGATGGATTTTTGATGGATTTCTGGCATGTGAGAAATTTTATAACAATAGTAGCACGGATGAAGCCTTTCTCCCACATGCCGTGCCGGCACAAAGAGAAAACAGCATGTTAAATTCATGTTGTAAAGTGTGTCGGAATTTCTGCCTGTTTTCTTTTCATTGAGTTTTCAGCAAACGTCTGTATTAGGCACAAATGGTAGTAAAAGTCTGTTTAAATGTATTCATTTGTAAATAGTAAAAACAGCATGTCTGGTCGTTTTAAATTAAAAACTACTGGATAAAAGAGAAAACTTGAGAATTTAAAAGTTAGAAGTTAAAGGGGACATTTTAGCAATGCAACCGCTAAATGCTCTTTTTATTTTTATTTTTTTTATTTTTTTTTATTTTTATTATTATTATTTAAAAAATATATATATATTATTTTTTTATGCCGTACACGAATGGTATATTTGTCAAGTACGTTGTATGTACGTCAGTGAATAAGTGAAATAAATGTAACTTTTTTTTTTTTATTGCTGCAATTGGCTAGCGACCAATGCAGGGGGAATCCCGCCTCTCGCCCAAAGTCAGCTGGGATAAGCTCCAGCTCACCTATGACTCTAATGAAAACAATAGATATAGAAAATAGATTTGTAGACGGATGAACTTTTTAATTACTCGTATACAAATAGTCGGGCTCGAGGGTGCCTACCCACTCATCAAGTGTGAAAGTTATCAACCACCAGAAACAATAACTCTTTAAAGATGTGCCTATTTTTAAATGCGTCTGTGAGCTAGCTGTTCTGTTATATAACAGTCAAGCTAATTTACATAATTCGTCCCCGCACACAAGAGTTTCTCCACCCATCACTTGGCAGCCGGTTTTGCCCAAAGAGCCTTCATTCGGTCGGAGTCTGGTACAGTGTGGACATGGAGGCGTGGGTGGACATCTCCTGCTCTGGAGGGTGCCTCGGTGTCTTCAATAACACCACCCCCCCCCCCCCAAAAAAAATATTTGATTTGTTTCTAGTCATGTTGTTGAAACGTACTTTAGTAGAGAATTTAAAAACCCTGTTAAAAAGTTAAAAACCCTATAAAGCCAGAATTTTTTTTTCCTTCCACAAATGAATTTTGATTTGTGTCATATTTGATACATCCGGTCACAATACTTTAAATTCATACATTTATAACTGTAAAAAATCTAATAATAAACAGACATATCAAACATATTAATATTTCCAAAAATTCCCACTATTAATAAGTATAAGTGTCTCTCCTTTCTCAATTGGGGCGATCTTGCAAGGGTCAGCTGGGTGATACTGCCCTCTAATGGATTATCCGTGCAATGCATGCGTCAGATCATATACGTTTTAACGGGGGGGAAAAAATTATACTCGTGAAACAGAGGGGTCAAATTGTCTTTGTATTTAACTCATTGACGGCTATAGACGTCCAAAATTCATTTGAACTATTTCTATTAGTTTAACATTTTTTTTTCCACTTTTGCTAAGAGTATAAAAACCTAGAATTTTTTTTTTTTTTGTAAATTTAGAACAGATATAAAATTTGTGATTAATCGTTAGTTAACAAGTGAAGTCATGTGATTAATTAAAATTTAAAATTTTAATCGCCTGACGGGCCTAATAAAAAAATCATTCATCGTAACTAATCACATGATAATTGTATATCTGTTCTAAATGTACAATAATTAAAAAAAAGGTTTTCCTAAAAAAATTTAATGAAATAATTTTTTTTTAATGTTAACTAATAGAAATAGTTCACATGAACTTTTGACGTCTATAGTCGTCAATGGCAGTGAATGAGTTAATATGATATGTTTGGCGTATATATATATATATATATAAGTGTCCCGAACAGATATACTGCATATAACAGTTCGCCGTCACTCACTTGTGGCTCATGAGGTTAGAGGAGACGCAGGTTACAGGATTGTGGTCTTCATACATTCCTGTCTGATCTTCGCCAACATTGGTGCGCTTCTACTAATATTTGGCACCATGAGTACGGTAGTCAAAGTCTAACTTTCTCTCTCTCTCTCTCTCCGGCATGACCAATAAACATGGCCGCCGTGCTATACCTGAAGGGCAGATCTAATGATAGTAGGGAATGACCTTTTTTTTTTATAAACAACTTAACGGGAAGTTATATCATGTGAGATTTTTGCTTAGCTGAATTCGAGCTTCAAATGATATCTCTTGTAACGAGAAAACCACTTAAGAGACCATCATAGAGCTCTCCATATGTTCATCTACCTCACACTCCACACAGTGTGTGGGTGATGAAGAAGCCCATCAGCGGTGGATGTTGTCGATGCTTCATTGCTACAGCGACACGGGCGGCGCCACAAACATTCCATTTCCTTTAAATAAAGTGCGGGAGAAGATGAACTGCGATGTTTGACCTGTGGCAGTTTACTTTTTTTTACCCTACACATTTTTTTACCCATTCTCTCTCTCTCTCTCTCTCTCTCTCTCTCTCTCTCTCTCTCTCTCTCTCACTTCCTGATCAGTTCACTTTTGTTATGCTGCATGATTTCTAGCTGCATAATTCATAATCTGCAGTTAGCATTTGTCAGTACTTATTTTTTCTTTTCAGTCTCGTTCTTCACACACTTGCTACCTTATATATCAATACTGTATATGTGTAGAGCATTGCAAAAGTGTTAGCCCCCTTGAACTTTTTGACCTTTTGCCTCATTTCAGACTTCAAACATGCAGATCTCTCTCTCTCTCTCTCTCTCTCTCTCTCTCTCTCCCCCCTCTCTCTCTCTGCCCCCCCCCCTCTCTCTCAGAAGACAAAAAATAGAATCCACACCTGTCCATGGAGACATTTTAGACCATCTGGCTTGCACAGAAGTTGAAGGCAGCTAACCTAAATGAGCTCAGCCTTTTAAATATTACAATTGGATGGCTGTAGGCCATTTCTTGTTTTTTTTTTTTTTTTTTTTAATTGGAATTCCAGCCTAACATGAATCACAGGGACATTTATGTGTATTTATTATGTGGAGTTATGTTATGATATTGAAACTGTATAACAAGGGGTGCAGAAGATGGCTTAACACAGCCCGCAAGCGCATCTAATATAAAATGCCCCCAGATCATTTAACATATCATAATACTGTCTATGATAAATATTTGGTTGACCAGTGCGTCATATATTTTTTTTCCAGAAATGTATTTTAGCTTTAAAAGGACCATGTGACCACTTGTTCTGTACATGCCACTAAATAAATGCAGTGTTCATGTAACAAAAGCATTCATTTGACTTAATTCAACATTTTCATACATATACAATTAGTTTGAGGGAATATATTTATAAAAGTGTATTCGTCTTGTGCCCTGACTGACAGCAGATTGTGCGCACCAACAAACTATTAATATTCATTTCTTTGGCAATTACCTGCACGAGATGTAATGGCAAGTTGACAGATGTCTACCAGGGGATGCTAATCTAAACACATGTGCATTCAATGCTAAAATTAAGACCATTATGCTATGCTTCCAGGCTGTAATAAGATTTTTTTTTTTTTTTTCAGCAGCATTGCTCCACTTCCTGATCAGTTCACTTTTGTTCTGGCTGCATGATTTCTAGCTTGCATAATTCATAATCTGGAGTTAGTATTTGTCAGTAATTATTTTTTCTTTTCTGTCTCATTCTTCACACACTTGCTACCTATATATCAATACTGTATATGTGTAGAGCATTGCAAAAGTGTTAGCCCCCTTGAACTTTTTGACCTTTTGCCTCATTTCAAACTTCAAACATGCAGATATCATATTTGAAATTGACATATTTTAAACTAAAAAAACAAAAAACAAAAAAATAACTAAAATGTAGGACATGCATAATGATTCACCCCCTTTTCTCTAAGTGCAGCCAACTTACTCCAAAAGTTCCCTGATGGTTTCTGAATGATCCAATGTTGACCAAAATGACTGATGATGATTAAAAAAAAAAGAGTGCACCTGTGTGGAATCTATTCTCAGTATAAATGCACCTGCTCTGCTCTGGCACTTCCTGGCTGGGAAGAACATCACCTGACATGACTTGTGTGTTTTTTTTTTTTTTTTTTTTTTTTTTTTTTCACAAGCTCAATGCATTTTTAAGGGGACCAGTTTTTGATGATGTGGACAACATAGATAGCTGTGATGATGTAGCTGTAAGGATCCTGTAAAAAAAAAAAAAAAAAACTTCAAGGCGTGGCAGAGAAGGCTGGGAAAGTGTGTTAGATTCCAGGGGGGAGCTCTTCCAAGGGGACAACTTGTGCTGTGTAGATTTGGGTTTGAAATATATTATTTATGACACCAGTCCTGTAGCTTTTCTCACACACCACACATAGTATTTATGTGTATACTGTACAGACATACAGTATATAAATTATTTTGGTATGACAAATAAATAGTTTTTAAATGCTACTATTGAGTGTGACATGGGATCTACTGTTGACGTGTCACATTTGATTGATTGCTTGTTTCTATTGATACTTCCTGTTTTGCCGATATGAAATTAATCATTATGCTCATGTTTTTAGCTAATTTTGTAATGCATGGGACAGCACTGACTGAATTTTTGGTGTTTTTATTCTGTGGTTTAATGATGACTCTAGCTTCATTAATTCCAATTTAAAGCTGCTAATGGATGTGTTAGCGCAGCGGGACTTGTTTTGATGTTTGGCCCATTACTGTACTTGTGCATTTACTCAATTTCTTCAGCGATAAATGTAGGAAGGAAAAGATTTTTTTTTTTTTGTTAACACCCAGTTTGCATAATTTGAGTATGATCGCTAGTGAAGCAATAACGTCATGAGTACCATTGGAGTTTTGTTTGTGAAAACGTATTTTCATCATTGCACTAGATTCCATAATCTTTCATCCATTTTCTGAACCGCTCGTTCTCATTAAGGTGAGCTTTTCCCAGCTGACTTTGGATGATAGGCGGGGTACACCTTCAACTGGTTGCTCATCACGCGCAGTCAGTTCCATATTAAAAATGTAAATGTGCTCCTGTGACTTACATGCCCAATGAATTGGATTTTGTTTTCATGTCTACCTTTTTCAGGAGCATATCATTTGCACAGGTGAATGGGGTCAACATTGTGTGTAAGGTATTATGGACTACATTGGAGCTTTGGCTTTACAAAAATACTGGATGTCCCAAAAGTCATTATACACGTCTAATAAATTCCTAAAACTCACCCAAGAAAATACAGTTCATTTATATTTTTAGTTTCGTCAAAGGAGTCATTGGAGTTCAACCTGCAATGACTTTTCCTTGTTTTACTCGTTCTACTTCACGTTCCAGTGCCTTGAAGACCACATTAGCACTTTCTATTTTCGACAATCTTCAGCCACATTCATACGCAGGCCTCTCTGATATTTTGCAGCATCTCTTGCTTGGAGAATGGCTACGTGTTGTTGGAATAAAAACATGTTAGGGAGTAAATTCAGTTCTCTCTTATAGTTTTTGGGGACAGCAAAATCACCTCAGGTAATTTTTTTTCCTGAAATGGTAGTTATGCTACCATTTCGCCAAGTTTGACAGTTGTGCCAGTTTACCTGACTAGAGAAGTTCAAGATTCGTGAAAAGTCAGTAAGGGATTCACACATCATAACAAGAAGCCTTTGTACAACCTGAAGTCCTTACAGGTAAAAATGAGGGGTTTCAGGCGATATATATATTTTTTAATAGTAATTAACCGCATGACTTAAAAACGTAATCACAAATTTTATGTCGGTTCTAAATGTACAATAAAATATTTTTTTCTACGTTTTCACACTCTTGTTAACATAAAAGTGAAAAAAATATATAACTCATATAAATATGGCTTCATCTTTTAGTCATTGACACAGTAATTTCATATTTCACAAAATTGAGTTGAAATTTTAAAAAACAGTGTGATATTGATTTGTGTTAGTAATTTTTTTGCCACTAGATGGCATAATGGCATTTGTAAGACGTTGGTGACAGCTTTGTGCATTTTTCTTTTCATATAAACGCTATCTAATCTTTAACATGAGGCGACTTGTGAAATTCTGCAGATTTTTTTGAAATTGTAAAATACAACTTGACCCCAGTCTCCACAAATATATGCATTATTATTAGAGACTATCAGATTAATCACATTTTAGAATTTTGATTAATCACGACTAATCACTTAATTAAAAAGGCTTTTTATCAACTTTTTTTTGCCTGCCAAATTAAAAGAGCGCCTGTTATGTGTTAATTTTTTCCATATTTAATGTTATGAGGACGTCTTCAAAATAAATTATCCACTGCACACGCTCATCCTCCTCTTTTTCGAATCAGTTCGTTACTTGCATGATTTAAAATGTAGTCATGTTTATTGCTGAAACACAACCTCTGCAACCTTTAACGTAACCATCCGCTGTCAGCTAAAGGATCATCTGCGGTCAAAATTAATAATGTGATTAATATGCGTTAATACATTATTAATGCGATAATTATTTGTGATTAGTTAATGCTTTAACTTTGACAGCACTAATTATTATAAAATTTATCACTGCTAAATTTTGACAATGCGTCTGCTGCTTTGCAACTGGAATTCCCCCAGTACAGGCTTTCCAAGTAAGGGACGGTCATTAATTAAAAAAAAAAAAAAATGGTGGCGTTAAAGGAACTTTAAATTAACTCAAAATTAACGCACTAATTTTGACACCCCTAGTAAAAATCTATCACTTTGGTAAGAAACTTTTGTTTGTTCCACTGCACCGGATAGACTTTCCAAGCTTTGCACAAATGCCTGCTCTAAGAGTTCAATGTTTTGATCAGCGGTGGTAGTACTGTAGCTGGGCTTCTGCTGCGCGATTTGCCAATGGAACATTTGCTTCGGGTAACGTGAACTGTATTATCCTATTGGAGTGGTGTGACGGCCCTACAGCTCCTTAAACTGGGCTACAGTCAAGGACAGAAAAACTTGCTAGGCGGTAATTTTGCAATATTCCAATAATAATCGGTGAATCGTTACGGCTTATGAGTTCTAACCTTTCACTACCATAATGAGAAAAAGTGGTATTGAAAATGGATGGATACATGGAAATATAGATCATAAATGTCTTCTTGCTTTGTAGTATTTCCACGCTTTCATTTTTGAAATGTAGCAATTGCTTTTCATTGTGATTTTGCAGGTGCCTTTGTATGTCAACCAAACACAAGTACAGTGACGGCCAGACTGCAATTACCCAATGCAAGTGAGTAAAAGTCACCCAAAAGCACGGTAATCCATTGAATTGACTCACTAATCACTCTCCGGTCACAAATGATGTCTTAAACATCACCCCGCTGCCATATAACCTCCCCAAATAAGCTTACGGGGAGTCATCCAATGGAGGAAATAGTCCACTGCCATCATATGCGCTACATCCTAAATGACACAAACCAACAGATGCTTGTTGATGGGCCCAACAGCGCCGAATGGATGTAAACGTAGGCGTGGGTGATGAGCGTAAACAAAACAGAGCACGGAGTTGGGGGGCGCTGGATGGTAAGTGTTTGAAGAGTCAGAAAAGCGGGCGTGGAGTGGCCACAGTGTTAATTCAGTGGACTGCCAGGCCACCAAAGTGTTATCTGTAGAGTAAAGCAATCATAGGACAAAGAGTGGTGAGCGCACGCGGGGCTTGACGCACTGCTGACGGATGGCATGTGTGCAAGGGGGGGGGGGGAGTGTGAGAGCGCCGCCAATGCACGTAACCACATACTGTATACAAAAAAGGTAGGGAAGAAGGAGACACAAGGGAATGGTAAGCAAACAAGGAAAAATGTGTCACAGGTGCTCCTCCAGCAATAAAGACATCCTAGTAAATCAAATAAATGAGGTGAGAAAGAGAATTCTCACACTTGGAAGCAAAATATTTGTAAGAATGTCTCGTTCCACTTTCTGCCTCCTCGATGCTTGCGAGCCTTATTATTAGCTACTTTTAGGTATGTGATAGATCGGCGCGCACAAGAGCATCTGCTGAGGTTCAAACTGAGTACAGTGGAACCTTCAAAGTCACCCGGAAGTTGCGCAATTTGGAGTTTGGACCAAACTGTTACGGGAAAAATATGCCTGAAAAGTCCCCCACCCAAATAAGGATAATCATTAGTGGTAAATGTTTATTTTTTGGGTGGCTGTTTTTTTTTATTAATATTGCAATTTCACAAAGTGATATTGGTATTCTTTATGTGCAAGAAATCTGTTTATTTAAAATTTCCCTTCTTCAGTTTCGTGCTGTCACTATTGAATATTTTTGGAATCCATTAATCTATCAATTATTCAATCAATTAACTAATTCACTGCCATTGACGGCTATAGACATCAAAAATTCATTTTTACTATTTCTATTAGTTTAACATTTTTTTCCCCGCTTTTGTTAACAAGAGTATGAAAACCTAGAAGAAAAAAAACATTGTACATTTACAACAGATATAAAATTTGTGATTAATCATGAGTTAACTATTGAAGTCATGCAGTTAATTACCATAAAAAAATGTAATTGCCTGACACGATTTAAAAGAAAAAAGAAAAGGTTATTAAAAATTAGGGACGTCAGGCGATTAAAATTTTTAATCATAATTAATCGCATGACTTCACTAGTTAACTCACCATTAATCACAAATTTTATATCTGTTCTACATGTACAATAACAAAAATTCTAGGTTTTCATGCTCTTGTTAACAAAAGTGGAAAAAATGTGAAACTAATAGAAATAGTTCAAATGAATTTTTGACGTCAATGGCAGTGAATGAGTTAATTATCGCCTTCATTTTAATTTTGTTTATTTTCCCTGATTATTATTTATTAACCAGTGATCGTATTCGTAATTAGTAATTTAAAAAAAAAAAAAGGGGGGGGGGGTGTTGTACTATGTTACCAGATCGTTCATTGTTTTCCAAAGTAAAACAGATGTTTGCAAATGTCTTATTTTGATTAAACACAGAAGATAATCAGTCTTCTTGCGTCAAGGACTACAAAAATCAGTGAACAATTACTGTTGATGTACTGAAATCAGAGGATTTGGACAATTTTAAATTAAAAAAATGGCTTCAAGTGTTGCCTCAGTTGTCAAAATACTTGTCGGATAAGTTGATTAATTTTGACAGCTCTACTTCAGTTACAATAACATTGGAATACATTTTGAACCCCAGTGTATAATTTTTTCACAGTCGTTTTATTGTGATATTCATTTATAATATATAGGGCTGTCAGAATTAAAGCGTTTACACTAATAAATATCTGTTACAAGCTTTGAAGAAAAAGGTATAAGTAAAAGTAGAAAAATGTGATTAATCGCGGAAAATTGTGCGATTAATTAGTTTTAAAAAATGTAATCGTTTGACAGCACTAAATCACGAGTTATTCCCACACCTACTATTTTGACATTTATGGTCTCATTACAAAGAATACAATTTGTTTATGTGGATCTTGGAGTACCTCAAGGCTCCGTACTTATACTTTTCCATTTCTTACTTTATTTTGTTACAAAATGTTTTATTATGTACAGTGCCATGCCAAAAAGAGTACCGTTACATTAACAGCTCTTTTGGTTGCTCGAGAAAATACATTATTTCTCTCCCCATAGATGTTAAAGGGGAATTCAACCCCCCCAAAAATTATTTACAATAATATGTTCTATACAGCCCACTAGTCTAAATACGGTATTCTGGTTAATCTTGCGTTAGGGGAATATGAGATAAGCAGCAAAATCCTGCCGTTTTTGTTTTTTTTAATGAATAGCAGAAGGCGGCCATTTTACCACTTGCTGTTGAGTGAAAATGACACCACAGTTGCTCAGGTAACAACCAATCACAGCTCAGCTTCAGAAAACAGGTGAGCTATGATTGGTCGTTGCCTGAGCACTGAGCAACTGCGATGTCATCTTCAGTTGACAGCACGTGGCAAAATGGCCACCCGCTGAGATGGATAAAAAGGGCTGAATTTTGCTTCAGAAATTATATTTCATAAATGTAACATTAATCAGAATGTCATGTTTAGACTAGTGAGGTCACTTAACATTATTGTCAAGAAATGTTTAAGGTTGACTTCCCCTTTAAAGAAATTAGCTTAGGTTAACTAAATGCTAGTTTGGTCTACTTATAGCCAAGAGACTTTTGAGCATGTTTGATCAGAGATCAACGATATGTTGTTTTTACACCAACCAAAATATGGTCTGTCTTTGTGATGCAAAACCTTGCTTTTGTTTCAAGCGGGATTAATTTGTGGAGTGCTTTGTTTTGTTTTTTTTAAGCCCACAGTTAGTCCACGGGTTCTTGTAACAAAGAATTGTATGCTTGCCTTCTTGCATTGTCTCATCCTTTAGAATTGTTGATGTATTAAATACCCCCCCCGCCCGCCCTCCATTCTTCACATTCATATCCTACAGCATATACCATCCTGTGATTTCAGAACACAGAGCTGGCGTCTGTCCATATAGTTGCAAAGGTCAAAAGCCCGCAGGCTCTTTTTCTTATTGGATCTTCCTGCTGACATCAGGCAGTTTGATTCAGTTTAAACCATGGAACTTTAATTTGTTGCTCATTTCTCAAGGCTCAGTAGCCTTTATACTCCCAGTGGAGTGTCTTCAATGAATTTATTAAGCCACAGTAATTAAAGGTATGTCCTTAAATAGAAAGTAGTGCCATTTTCCCAGATAACAATTATTGTACGGCATTAAAACAACCTGCGATTCATCAATTAATACTGGAAATGAATTCATCTTGCGCCTCAGGAATTTTCACATAACATAAGTCAAATACTTCCCTCATTGCAAGAATCAGCCACCGCTGTCCCTGAATCTGTCGAATGTTGTCGTAACACCATCATACCCATAGGAGCCAGGCAGATATGGACACATTTTAAAGGGATCGGTATCAGCTCAAATTAAGCAGATAAAAACCCAATCCTTAAAGTACTCTACGGAATTTTATCCCCATCAGCCAGCTAATGGTGCAGTAGTGCAGTTCTGAATGTCACAGTGGAATGGTCGGTATGTAGGTTTTATTTCATTTTTAGATCAGGTTAATATATGTTACATTTTGGACGTCTGTGGTTCAGTTGGTTTAATGACCGGAGGGTCGGAGGTCCGAATCCCGGCTCCGCTTTTCAAGTGAGAAATCATTGGAACAGAGATGATTGAATGAACTTAAAGTGACTCAGGGGGTAAATTGCATGCTCTATTGGGTTAAGGTCCCGTGATTGACTAGGACAGTCTAAGACCTTTCATTTTTGGGGTCATTATTTTGTTTCATGATGAAGTTTATTATGATTATTTTGGATGCATTTTTCTGTAAATTGCAATACAAAATTCCGAATTCATTCTGCTGCGACCATTATGAGTTACATTATTACACAAGTTGGTTTGTATTGACAATTTGAAATATACCTTTTAAGACACAAATCCCGAAACTATTCTGACACATTTACATATACATATAAATAATTTGACGTAATATTCATAAATTTATGAAAAAGTTCAAACATGCTCCATATTTCTTGCAAGTTAAGAAAAATAATTTGTGATGATGATGACAGGGCATTTTTTTAATAACACATTTTGTAGAATCATTAACTCATTCACTCCCAGACATTTTTACTGAAGCAACCCCCTTCGCTCCCGGCTGTTTTAGACTCGTGAGGTCACATACTGTATAACACATTATTGTCAAGAAATGTTTAAGGTTGACTTCCCCTTTAAAGAAATTAGCTTAGGTTAACTAAATGCTAGTTTGGTCTACTTATAGCCAAGAGACTTTTGAGCATGTTTGATCAGAGATCAAAGATATGTTGTTTTTACACCAACCAAAATATTTTTTTAATAACATATTTTGTAGAATCATTAACTCATTCACTCCCAGCCATTTTTACTGAAGCAACCCCCTTCGCTCCCGGCTGTTTTACTGAAATTTGACTGAAATACGTGTCTGTCTATCTGTTTCTATTTGGCAGCAATTAGCATCAGAATATAGCTAAGTTTCATCATTATTCACAAATCTGTTGAAAACACTGGGGAAAAGAGCTTGTTGCAACATGGCCCTGGTTGATCTCTTATACTCTGCTGCCACCTGCTGGCCATTTTTGTAATAACTACCATTGTTTCAAGCATGCATTCTCTTCAGTTCAGAGGCTGCATCAAAGCCTTCTGTTTGCTTTAGCATTAAAAAACGTATAAATACGTCTTTGGGAGCAGGGCGATATTTAAAATAGAACATATTTATACGTTTTTGGGTGCAAATGAGTTAAGGTCTCAATTTCTGATTTAGCTAAATTTTTAATTTTTTTCTTGAATGTAGCAAGTGATGCTGCGACCCTCACAATCACAGAACTGCTTGTAAATGTTAGTTCTTTTACATGGTTGGATATGCGCGTTATTAAAAGGGATGCGGTCTTTGTTCATCTGTCGATCACCATCCTGACGAGCACACAGGCAAAAGTGATCACACCTGAGCCATTTAGTCTAGTCTACTTTTTCAGAGTGATGCAAGCTGCTGAAATATTCCTCAATTAATTAAAAGGCCAATATGAAACTCGATCTATTTGATGTCCGTCTTGTAACATGTTCAAACAATCTAGAAAGCGTCAGAAGTTCTTGTGGTTGGAGGCACTGGCAGCATTATAAAGAAAGCAACTTGCGCATGCATCCACTTACTACACTTCATTAGGTACACAGTCTAGTAATGTGACTGTAGTACTGCATTGCGTCATACTCAGAGCTGTTCCTAATATATTGGCAACCTTATTTAACTTGAATCAAGCAACATGTTGGATTGGAAACCCCGCTGGTTAATTCATTCTATTTGTAAAGGCAGAATTTTTACACAGCACATGTTGGATCCCTCTTAAGGAATAATAGAAGAATTCGGGTTAGATTGCGCGGAATTGATGAGTTGTTGGTTAAAAAGAAACAACCTCAACACGCATAGTGATGATCAATTAGCAATGAGCAATTCTCTTAAAAACATTTGCTTAATTAATGTGGTTTTGCTTTGGGTCAGTGGTTCTTAACCTTGTTGGAGGTACTGAATCCCACCAGTTTCCTATGTGCGTATTCAATGAAGCCTAAAAACAAAACCAAAAAAAAAACCACAAATATATATCTATATAAAAAAATACAAATAAATAAATTATAATAACAATAATAAAATATATGTCTATATAAAAAATACAAATTAATAAATAAACTAATAAATAATAATAATAATGATAATAATAATAATAATAATAATAATAAGAAGAAAATAATAATAACACTTTCACTTGAGTAATTATTTGAGTGAGTTCTTTGACTTTTACCAGCTTGACTTTTTTTTTTTTTTGTAATTGTAATTGTAATTGTACCTTTACTCAAGTAAAGAACGTCATTACTTTCCCCATCTCTGAGTACTTTAAAACAACCACCGCTGTTTTAGTAAGACGGAACCGATGGGCAGCAGATATAATGAAACAGCAGAAGCCCTTGAATTGAGCCCTGTGGAACACCATACGCTCCGTTATACTTTGATTCATATTGCGCGTATTCGTCTGACCACTTAATTGATTTTTTGCCCGACATAGTTAGCATGAGGGATGATAACATGACATATATCAGCCACAAGTCGACTACTGAGCGCACCAAATTCCCTGCAGCACAGAGGCCAAGCAAGGTCACTTAATCACTTGCAGCCAATGATGGCCAAGCGGGTCGTGTCATCACAAATAGTGACTCACCGAACCCCTGGGGTTCGATCAAACCCAGGTTAAGATCCACTGTGTTGGCTAGTCTGGCTTCCTCCCGTATTTCAAAAACGTACTTTTTGAGTTTATTGCCCATAAGTATCACAATAGAGGATGGATGGACGGATCATTTGTTGACTCTCCGTTTTTCTCACCGAAAAAGTGAGCAATTTGAGCAAATTTGTTTTTTAAGTGAACAAATTCCTCTCTGATAAAAATACAAATGTGTGGTTGTTGAATACAATTTAAAGACAAGGAAGAATTAATCAGGCTTGAAAAAAAGGAGATCTTCCGCCGATTTCTTATTTAGTTGCAAGGACCCTCAGCGGCTCCCCTGCAGACGGCGGTGGCCTGAATGTTGACCCTCTCCCTTGATTAAATGTGTCAGGTGTTAGCGCCGCCGCAAGGCTTCCGTGCTGGCTTTAGATTGGTGACAGCTGCCTGATCCACTTTTTCATGGCCATGAGCTCAACATTTGCATTATTATACTGTAGCGGCAGGACCCTTAAAGGAAAACCTGCTCTTGCTTTCAAACTTGTCACATTCCGACACTTTGGCGGGGGCTTTGTCTATCAAATTAGTACTTTATTTGAACCCCTTCAATATAAGCAGCGCTTGTGTTCAAATTGCAGCACTCTGTCACTGTCTTTTCTCTGCTCCGACGTGTATTAAATAACAATCAAAATAATACAGCTATGTTTTTCTCCTCTTTTGGTCATTTGAGACATTTTTCTAACGTGATTAGTGTAATATGGATATAAACTGCAATCATGAGCTGAAAAAATTCCATTGGTTTGTCAAGTATTGGATTTCTGGGCAACCCACAGTTGGGAAGTGTAATTTACTTCTTAATTTTTGCCCTAACTATATTTGACAGTGGCAAAAAAGCAATTGTAAATAAAATGGCAAAACAATGATATTCAATGAAAGTCTATCATTTTAGTTTGTGACATTTGTACAACCACAGCACACAACTAACTAAACATATTTTATTGTATTTTTTATTTTTTGGGTCATTGCCGCTTGTTCGTCTTCTTGTCACACAGTACAAAAAAATTAATAAATAAGAAATCTAGTTGCACCAAAAATGCATTCCCACAAACCACATGGAATTGCTTTCGTCTATTATTGATCGCAAGAATGTGACCAGGAAGAAACTTGGCTCTATGGACTAGTGAGTAAAACCATTAAATGTTGGTGAATCTAGACATTTGTTTCTAAATATGTTATACATATTTGAAGATAATTGCCAAAAACATACAAACTGTATGTTACACTGATTTATTTGGCTCTATTTTTGTGACTTTGCGTAAATCCTTTGCACTGCATGGAGGCTGGTTAGACCTGATGCTGGTCATTTCGCAGCAGATCCGTGAGAGGCGGGGCTGCGTCACTGTGGGCGTGGTCACAGCCAACCTCCATCATGGCGAGGGGTGTGCATCATCAAAAAAGACAACTCGAAACTAGAGATAGACCGATGTTTTTTTTCAGGGTCGATATCGATGCCGATTATTAGTAGTCAAGGAGGCCGATAACCGATATTTGAAGCCGATATTAATTTTCAGTACAAATAGGGGTGGTTTTTGGTGTCAAAATATTTATAATACAAATGCCAATCTTGACTCGTTGTTGTATTGTCTTAAAGCATTATTTATTAAACAAATTAATTTTTTAATCAGTGCCTAGTAATTGATATTAATATATTTATATTAAACAAAAGTTTTTATTTTATTTATTTATTTTTTTAATTAAAAAAATTAAAATTATTATTTTTTTAATTTTTTTAAATTTCTAACAAAACATTCAGGAAGCTCCCAAGGTTTTTCGTACGTCTTAAAAAGTTAAATGGAACTTAAACTTTCACAGTTCTTAGTATTGAACAAAAACAAATGGTTCAGAAGGGTCCCAGGGTCTGTAGCATCGCTTATAAAGTTAACAGAAAATTTTAAGAAATATTTTCCTGAGACTCAAATGTTTTTTAGATTTACCTTATATCTGATACAGATATTCGTCAAAATGCCCAATATCGGCGCCTGGCCGATTATCGGCCCATCCCTATTCGAAACATTTATCGATACGTGGGTTATGATAAGGCACTAATATGAAACTTACCATCCGCCAGCATTTGCTCCACGGTGCAGTTGAACAGTCTCTGAAAATAGTCAAGTCATATAAGCCAGTATTAAAGGGGAATTGACTCCATATTTACATGGGAGCTCCCAGTGGCATCATTTTAAGACTTTCTTGTTGAAAAGTATTTATATAATCGGTTACACTTCCAAATAATGTGTTCAACCAGTAAATCTTAAGCAGGCAGATATTCCTACCGTGCCTGGTAGGAATTATGCGCATATCGGAAGGCCATTCTCTCCATTCTGTGTGACGTTAAAGAGGTACATACCCTTCTTGAGAATGTACATCTTTTCCAAACGACTTTGGCCGCCAACCGTAAGTGAGATTATTTCAGGAAGGGAGAATTGAATGCTTTCCGAATGTAGGAAGAAATATCGCTTTTACTGAGCAGCATCCATGAATCCCTTGAGCGAGGTGAATGTAGGACAGAATGTTTTCTTAGAGGTTTTCAACATACAGAATAGAAAATGATATTTTTCGCATGTTCGGCTAACCTGGGTTAATGATGTGGAGCTAGATTTTTAATTGACTCAACTTTACTTTTTACCGTCAAGTAAGAAGCATTTATTACACCTTATCTGATCTTTTTAGACAGTGATAAATGTGATTTTGCCGCCCTGGGCCGTAATTAGCTTGAATGTGTATGAAAGCTTTGATGTTGAAGTTGATTTGTGAAATAATTCTACTTTCCCATCCAGCCCGTTCTCATAAGGCCATGCAGCTCACGTCTGACATCACAAGCAGCGCAGATGTTGTTGCCGGCGTTCAATACCGTAGTCAACTCTGCATTAACTCTCCGAAGGACTCAAGGCTTTATGTATTGAACCACAGGAGTATTGTTCACACTTATTAAAGGCAATCTTTTCTTCAGAAGATACAAAGCCTGATTAGTGTATATTCACATCGGCGGTCACCGTTCCCAGGTGGAATCTCTCGATGGCAACCGTCGCCGGCTGATTTAATTTCGCGAGGCTCATTCAAGGGGATTGCGGGAAAAAGAAGGCGCCCAGGCATCTCCCGCTCTCTCCCGCTCTCTCTCTCTCTCTCTCGCTCTTAATTATGCTCCCAATACAACATCCCTTCATCTCCACAAACAATCCATCTGCCGTTCGAAGGCCTGTTTTGTCAAGAGTTGTTAGCCGCCCGGCCCCGGGGACGAGAAGTGCAGGCTATTATTAATCTTGTTTGTCCCGTGTTTCTGTGTCTGTGCGAAAATGCCGGATTGAATGCCCAGCGGACTTTTGTCTTGCAGACATAATCAATGACATAAGTAAATTCAGATTATCATTGAGGCTTGTGAAGGAGGGCCGCCTGCGGAACCGCTCTGGTGTCACCTTCTCAATGATTAGGAATGTGTACAGGAACTGCTTTTCCCCGGGTAGCTGTCATCGTTGGATTAATTAATTTTCTGCAGATTTGCATCATGACATTTATAAAAGGTGGGAATTGGAATTTCTTGTTTTTTGGTATTCCCATGATGTGTTATCAATGGATTTACAAAACACCAATAAAGTATTTGCGCTTTAAATATCATACAGTTTATAGTTTTACAGTAATTTTCTACACATATATATATATATATATATATATATATATATATATATATATCTTTGTAACAGAAGAAATTAAAACAGCCTTCTTAATATTTCTATTTATTAATTTAATGTCATGTTATTTATAGGGGGAAGTCAACCCCAAATTTTTCTTTACTATAATATGTTGTATACGCCTCCACTAGTCTAAACACAACATTCTGATTAATATTGCATTTGTGGAATATGAATTAAACAGAAAAATATACCCTGTTTTTATCCATCTCATGTGGCAGCCATTTTGT
Source organism: Vanacampus margaritifer (assembly GCF_051991255.1). Classification (NCBI taxonomy): domain Eukaryota; kingdom Metazoa; phylum Chordata; class Actinopteri; order Syngnathiformes; family Syngnathidae; genus Vanacampus; species Vanacampus margaritifer. Next base: position 9,921,960 of record NC_135439.1, read on the forward strand.
CACTTCCTGTTGACTGAAAGTGACATCAAAGTTGGTCAGAGCTCAGGTAACGACCAATCACTGCTCACCTGTTTTCTAATTTTGGTCATGTGACATGCATAGGCTGAGCTGTGATTGGTTGTTTGCTACCTGAGCCCTTGGCAACTATAATGTTATTTTTATTTGACAGCAAGTGGCAAAATGGCCGCCACCATGATGGATTTTGCTGCCTAATTCATATTCCACAAATCGTCGCTGCTATGTAAAAAACACTTATGTCCATTTTTTATGTTTTTGGGATGAAACTGAATGCGGCCATTTTGCCACTTCCTGTTGACTGAAAATGACATCAAAGTTGGTCAGAGCTCAGGTAACGACCAATCACTGCTCACCTGTTTTCTAATTTTGGTCATGTGACATGCATAGGCTGAGCTGTGATTGGTTGTTTGCTACCTGAGCCCTTAGCAACTATAATGTTATTTTTATTTGACAGCAAGTGGCGAAATGGCCGCCACCAAGATGGATTTTGCTGCCTAATTCATATTCCACAAATCGTCGCTGCTATGTAAAAAACACTTATGTCCATTTTTGTCTTTTTTTTTATGTTTTGGGTATGACACTGAATGCGGCCATTTTGCCACTTGCTGTTGACTGAAAATGACATCAAAGTTGGTCAGAGCTCAGGTAACGACCAATCACTGCCCACCTGTTTTCTAATTTTGGTCATGTGACATGCATAGGCTGAGCTGTGATTGGTTGTTTGCTACCTGAGCCCTGAGCAACTATGATGTCATTTTTATTTGACAGCAAGTGGCAAAATGGCTGCCCCTGAGATGGATTTTGCTGCCTATTTCATATTCCACAAATGCAATATTAATTATAATGTAGTGTTTTTTTACTTATAGAACATGTTATGTAAAGAAAATGCAAAGAAAAATTTTGAGTTGACTTGAGAGATGAATTTATTAGCCAGTCAGTTTTGACCCATTTTCATGAGTCAGTCTCTGAAAAATGTTTATGTCAGTCAGCTCATTATACAAGATTTAATAAGACAAATTAGAGACAATTGGCTCGCTTCTTTAATACTGTTGAGGGCATTTGTCAAAACCAATTCCAGTACATTAGAGTGTTTTTTCATGAAACAGCCAAAAACGCAACAGCATTAAAAATTTAATTCAGTTTTGACAGCACCTGGAGGGGAAATAGAAATTTCACATGATTGTTTTACGTCAAACTCGTCATAAACGGTCACAGCGTCGATATCTGATGTCGGTGTTTTGATGTGACCGTGTCGTGCAAGGTAACGATTTGCTCAACGATGACGTCACCTCTTGTTTACACTGTGCTTACCTGCATTCAAAGTGCCCACTCTGCTGTCTTGGTGGAGCTCTGACGCTCGCTCAAACTGCAGCCTGGAACACAACTGTGGTGACAGCCTTGTGGCCGAGGGCATTTAGCTCAGGGGCTTGCCGAGAGGAAGTTTTGTCTTCTCAGTCCAAATCAATGAAATAAAAAGCTTGCTTTTTCACAGTCACAAATGGGCCCGGGGGTGGCCTTGGCTGAAGAGAAACAGTCGCGTTCCGGTGGTTGTTTGTTGGTGTGCTGGCCTTCATCTTAATTTTAATCTTCTTCCGTGTACACCGTGGACATATATAGATGAACAAAGCGTTCATACTCATTGAAAGAGTGGCGTGAGCCGAAAACGTTTGATGACCACTAACCCACTATGCTGAGTTTCATTGTTCTAATCTTACACTTGGTTGAATGTTGTAAAATGAGACAAAATTTAAACATATAATATATATAAGGCCGACTATTGTTTGCTTTACCGTATTAAAATTCTCATTTTAAATTCACCAAAAACCTCATTAGCACAGTCTAAAGAGAGCCAGTCTTTACATTAGGGCGACTAGATGTCCGTCCCATATCACGGTCTCGCTACCTTGTGGAATTTAAATGTTAACTCATCCACTGCCATTCACGGCTATAGACGTCAAAAATTCATTTGAACTATTTCTATTAGTTTGAATTTTTTTCCACTTTTGTTAACAAGAGTATGAAAACCTAGAATTTTTTTTTGTACATTTAGAACAGATATCAAATTTGTGATTAATTGTGAGTTAACTAGTGAAGTCATGCGATTAATTACGATTAAAAATTTAATCGCCTGACGCCCCTAATTTTTAATAATCTTTTCCTTTTTTTTTTAAATCGCGTCAGGCGATTAAATTTTTTTATTGTAATTAATTGCATGATGTCAATAGTTAACTCACGATTAATCACACATTTTATATCTGTTCTAAATGTACAATCATTTTTTTCTAGGTTTTCATACTCTTGTTATCAAAAGTGGGAAAAAAATGTTAAACTAATAGAAATAGTTCAAATGAATTTTTGACCTCAATGTCAGTGAATGAGTTAAATTCCTTCTTATTTACTCTTATATTCATGTTTAAGTCATACTGGAACAAGAACTACTTCCCTCTTGCATGTCTAAGAATGATAAGAAATGTAGTCAGACCAAACGAGAGCTGAGCTTTCATGTGGTGCATTTATTTTCATTTAAAGATTTTTTTTCAGTTTCATAAACAAGATTTTGCCCCCAAAAAATAAAAATAAAAATCTTGCATTCAACAATCAATAGCTGTGTTGGAGAAGCAAAAGAAAGCAAGTACTGTACTCAATGGCGTTCAGCAGGTGACTCGAGGTGCGTTCAATGAGCACTCACACAGTAGGACATCTCAAACATGGGTAGAAATACTCATTCAATGCGACAAACAGCAATGAATAGTACATTGCAGGGGAGTACATGGAAAGATTTTATCATTTATTTGACGCACCATAATCAGAATTAGCCTTTAGCGTAAGCTAATGTAATAACACAACCACCAGATTAACTAGCAACAAAATTTGTTATAAATACTTCCTGATGAGAATTTTTAATATATTTGATTTTCAGCTAAATTGCAGTGTTCCGAAAATCTGATCACCATCCTTTACACTTTACTTTCAAATACAAACAGAAATGTATTAAACTGGACATTGATATGTGTATGAAAGCAGAAATTTTAATCCAGCTCATTTATTTGCAATTTAATTGGGTGATTCATTTTTACATAAGTGTTCTTTTTTTAAAGAAAAACAAAAGGAAGTATTCCAGAAAGCAGTACTTATAAAGCAACTTGGGTGAATGTGAGCTTCATAATAATGAAAATTTAAGCAAGAAGGTGGATTTAATGGTGGGAACAGCTGACGGCGTTAAATCCTTAATGATGGTGATCTTGACAGAGAAGGACGGGAGGCCAAAGGAGAAGGACGTTGCTGATCCTTCCTCCAGCTTTCATCTCGCCACAGGCAGCGTCCATTTCTCAGCACTCATAATCAATTCCTTTACACCCATGTTTCTCATGTAAGTGAGATCTGATCTGGAATCAATTCTACTTTGGTGACGCCGCCGCCTTGCTGACCTCATCTTTTTACCATCACATTAGCATTGAGCATGTGAGCCTTGAGTACCCCTCGTTGCCTTACAGTCCATCAGACAACGATCAATATGCATGTGGGAAATATGAAAATGGTTGACTTTTTTTTTCTTTAGCCCCCACCCACCCACCACCGCCTGCTGAACAACCGCTTGTGTGTTGTATGTGTTACATTAAGATGGTGCGGTAGATAAAATCAGAAGAATACCAGCACGTAATCTCGCCATCTCTAGAAGTGATTGTGGTTGTCAAAAAATGACCTATCAGCATCTTTCGACGAGATAGAGGCGGAGCTAATGGCATGATTTAGACGTGCCGAAAATGAGACGTGACTGGGCGCTTGTAAGCAATGAAGGGCATTCAAAGACATTAGCGCAGTTGCTGTTTGACGGCGCCAATTTACCCCTGGTAGATATTGGCAAGCTTACAAAACCGAAAATAATTTATCAAAATGACTGCTTGTCAAGCCAGTGCTTTGTAGTATGGATGGGCAAAATAGTCGATGAGTTGATTGATTGTTAAGAATTCTGTCGACAGTGTGGAATTGACTGTTGATTAAGTGCATCTTAAACAAGCAAAATGGAGGTTTGAGTGTTCTTCTATCTGCCGCTAGAAATGCATTTATTTTTCTTTCATTACAAAGCATCAGGGCTGCAGTCAAGACCGCATTTATCGAGTCCAAGTCAAGTTAGAGTCACAAAGGTCTGAGTCTAAGTCAAGTCAGACTCTCAAAGTTCTCAGTCAAAGTCAAGTCCAAGTCACAAAAGTCAGAGTCCAAGTCAAGTCAGAGTCTCAAAAGTCCCAGTCAAGTCAGAGTCACAAAGGTCCAAGTTAGGTCTGAGTCACAAAGGTCCTAGCCCAAGTAAAGTCTGAGTCACAAAGGTCCCATTCAAGTTCGAGTCACAAAGGTCCCAGTCAAGTCAGAGTCACAAAGGTCCGACTCACAAAGGACCAAGTCAAGTCCGAGTCACAAAGGTCCCATTCAAGTGGGAGTCACAAAGGTCCCAGTCAAGTCAGAGTCACAAAGGTCCGACTCACAAAGGACCAAGTCAAGTCCGAGTCACAAAGGTCCTAGTCCAAGTCAAGTCCAAGTCACAAAGGTCCTAGTCCAAGTCAAGTCCAAGTCACAAATGTCCTAGTCCAACTCAAGTCCAAGTCACAAAGGTCCCAGTCAAGTTCGAGTCACAAAGGTCCTGGTCAAGTCAGAGTCACAAAGGTCCAAGTCAGGTCCGAGTCACAAAGGTCCAAGTCAAGTCCGAGTCACAAAGGTCATAGTCCAAGTCAAGTCCAAGTCACAAAGGTCATAGTCCAAGTCAAGTCCAAGTCATAAAGGTCCTAGTCCAAGTCAAGTCCGAGTCACAAAGGTCCAAGTCAAGTCTGAGTCACAAAGGTCCTAGTCCAAGTCAAGTCCGTGTCACAAAGGTTAGAGTCCAAGTCAAGTCCGAGTCACAAAGGTCCGAGTCCGGGTCAAGTCCAAGTCACTAAGCTCAGAGTCCAAGTCAAGTCCGAGTCACAAAGGTCCCATTCAAGTCCGAGTCACAAAGGTCTGAGTCCAAGCCAAGTTCGAGTCAGAAAGGTCAGAGTTCAAGTGTTTGTTTGTTTTTGGCTGAATTTTATGTACTAGTGGTATCAGTGACTACTCAAGAGTTGAGTACTCGTACTGATATCGATCTGAAAAAAAAAGTATCAAACATCCCTATTTTGCGTGATTGTTTCATAAATCGGATCTTGGCACAGAGCAGAAAGTGGAAGAAACTATATTTGCTTCTAAAATTGAATTATATAAGCATAGCACCTCCTGTCTTAGCTTGGTTGACCCAGAGTCAGTTTTAAAATAACATCGGGTAATAACATCTCCTCTCACATCGATTCCCGTAACGTTTGCAGAGAGCAATTTTGAATGTTGGGTGATGATCCCGCGTCTTCTTTTTGTCTTTGTATGGAGCATATATTTATGCAGGGACAGCCCTGTGGGAGCCCCTGCAGGATACCTCATTAAAATCGTTTTTGTCCAGGTCCCTGGTGCGGCCACTCGCCGATCGTTCACTTGCTGCATGCATGATAAAAACCATTGAAGAGCTTTGGCCAAAATATGAAGGCCTTCAAAAGCGATCATTTCTGCTGAGCTCCTCGCATGAAAGACCCCATAATGCCTTCATGCCATAATGGATATAGGAGAAATTGCTTTTTGATTTTTACATGTGCTGATGAAGGTAGCGGTATGATATGTTCACCTTGAAACAGTACGTGGGCGGGTATTTGGATGTTTTCATGTTGATAAGTCGTTCTTTAAGCCTATGAATTGATATGATGACTTCAAAGTTATGATGCACGTCTTAATGGAATCACTGGAGAATTTGTTATTCAAGTGGTTGATATTTGTGTGTTGAAGTAAGCAATTGCATTGCCAAGGAACGCTAGTGCACCGTGAAAGATCTTCAGCGTTTCATTTAATTTGCATGAAAATGCTTATTCATCTTATCTCGTAATTATTATTATTTTTTTTAATATAATCTTTGACACAAATGCATTATAGCTACTGTCAAAACCTACATTAGGGATAGGCCGATTATCGGCAACGGTTTTCGGCATTTTGCCGAATATCGGTGTTGGCCTTTTTTAAAAAAATATATATATATATTAAATCAATAAAAGCTCAATTTAAAAATGTGTTAACCTCAGGGAACTATTTGTTTACATTTTAAGTTAACATTGTTAATGCTAACAAAATGTATGAAACCAAAAAATTCATAGTAGGGAGCTGCGGTATCGTTGAAGTTTTCATTTAAAATTTTAAGACATCCTGAAGTTGTTAGAGTTTTGAAACGAAGACGTGTATTTGTGTAAAATTTAAAAAAGAAACATTTTGCAAATCTGAGAAGTTATTCAATAACTCTACAAGATTTGGAATTTTAGATTTTTATTTTTACTAAGAATTTTTTTTTATGCCAAAATTTCGTTCCCTCTTACTGAAAACTAATGTCGGCTTGAAATATTGATTTTCGGTCTCCTTGGGGGAAAAAAAACAACACATCGGTCTATCTCTAATATTAGCATATTTATTAGTAACACAAGCTATATATTTTCTTTATGTATTCCATCCAGGTCCACAATCTATTATGTCAAATCAATCGAGATGTGGTGCAGCACATTTAGCTAAAACGTAACACAGACAATCCAATTTAAAATGTTAATAAACTAAAATCTCTGTCAAATCTCATCAGATCAGGCAGTAAATTGGTCGTGCTTATCTTCGAGTTATTTCCTCGCACCCAGAAGACCATTTTGAATCCGGTTGAAACTTTACCTCCTTTTACCGAGCGCACATCTGCTCCCTCATTGATTTCACAAATGTTGCCCTACGAGTGTTTTGTGCTTTAATTGTTATGGATCAGACGTGTTTGTATTTGCCGCACTCTCCATCTCATCTTCCCTTGATATTATTGTGGTTGTTTGTAACATAAGATACCTTTGCTCGGAGCGCAATGCTTTTGGGATTATGTCAGCAGCGCAAAAAAGTTTCTCCACGCAACACCGTGTACCTGCGCACACAACCCGAGGCGCACTTTTAATGAGCATTTAGAAAACAAAGAAAATGTTGAATGTCAAATGGGAAGATAATGCCCCCTCAAGAAATGAAATAATTGTTTTTGTTTTTTTTTTAAATTAGATGGTTACGCATATGAATTAGATGTTCGCCAAAACACAAAAGGCACACATGACACATGTACACGGCGATAAATAAATCCTTGCCATGAAATAATAATGAATCAGTTGCGGTCCCGTGGCTGTGGGGGACTTTTCTCAACACAAGACAAAAGAAAAGCAAAGCGAAAGAAATGGAGAAAAATGAGAAAATATCACTTCCATTAAACAGAATAGATCATCAGAAGACAAAAGTCTCCCTGCAGTAACAGAAAAGCTCTTCTTTAAAACAAACTCACCCCAGCGAGTTCACCAGAAAACCGTCTGGCTGAGTGTGAAGCCGTTTGCAAAGAAGGCGCCTAAATCAAGTCATCCCAGTCATAACTTCCTAAGAGACGGCGATAATTACGATCTTAATTGAAGATGATTCAATTAGACTCGGCTTAATCGGACTGTGTGCGAGCAGGTAATGCATTATTGTTGGTCTGAGGAATCGGGTGATGGATTTGAAAATATGTTATCAAACATGTTTTTTTTTACATCCTGAGCAGCCAGTGTTGCGAGGTCTCTGTTGGAATTCTTATCATTTCTTCTCCACAAAGAATCTCATTTTTGAGACCCGAAACGTTTTTTTTTTTAAATTATTATTATTATTATTATTTTTTAATTTTTTTTATTTTATTTTATTAATTTTTTTAATTTTTTAATTTTATTTTTTTTTAAAAAAATTAATTTTTTTATTTTTTATTTTATTTATTTTATTTTTTATTTTTATTTTTATTTTTTTCTGGAGAGCTCAGTATTGTTCATTCGGTAATTTTACCGATTTGACATGTCATCCTCATTGCTCTCTTTTTTTTTTTTTTTGTATGTGGGTGAGTATGTGTGCGTGCGAGTGTGTATTCATTAGAATATGAATATGACACCCGAAACTTCATGAAATCAAGTAAAGTCAGCATCATAACACAGGCGAGCAGAATAGAGTGAAGATACATTAAAAAATAAAAAAAATGAAAATGTGACCGCCGTTCACGTTGTCCGCCTCCCTCGCTGTGTGTGATTCATTATACATGCAGTGATTCGGCCATTACCATTTGGAGGATCGGCCCCCTCCAATCACACCCCCGTGGACAGCTGTGTACTCAGGGTCAATGTTAAAGGATCACTTTGCAGTCTACATATTTAAGCAGACTAGCAGCGTGTAGGCGGCGGTTGCTCATCTTTACGACAAACATTATCCCTCACGTCGGATTCCCCCCCCCCCTTTAAATGCTTTCAGCTCGGAGTGAGTTAGCCGAAAAGTAGCATCTAATGTGACATGATTTTATATTTATTATTCATTTTTTGTTTGTTATATACTGTAGCTCCGCGGGCTTCAAAAAGCCATCTGTCAACCTGCCTGCCAACATCTGTGAGCGCTCGACAATTATCATTACTTCCAGAAAAATAAAAGGGGAAACAAATTCCAAGATACGACATGGAGATGAAGCGAAAGCGGGCCCCGCTTCCTTTCTTTAAATGTGTCACTCGCAGATTTCCTTCGTCTTTTATTCCCCTCGTATTCTTACATCAAAAGGAAGCTCTCCATTCTTCTCGGACAAAAAAACGGACCCTATGATCAGCCCTCGCAATCATTTCTTGTTTTCTCGGCCAGTTTTTCCAGCATGAGAAACTACTTTTAAGAGCCGCGTCTTGCCGCACTGCTGTCCCTTCCACTTACATCATTTGTTCTTCTGTTGCGGGCACACATCTTCTTTGTGTCTACAGAGAAATAACTCCGAGCAGAGAAGGGACCTGCCAGCTGACTCACTCGTCATCCATCACGGTGTTTTTTGTGATAGGGCACGCAAGTGGGTGAGTCAGCGGCGAGCGACACTCGGAGGGTGTTTCCATCAGGGCTTTTCAGAAAGTGGTCAGCCCGCCCTCTTCATGAACACTGCCAAACTCGCTGTGATGTATCTCATCCATTTTCATTGCAGCTTCTTTTTCATGGTGGTTTGGTGTGAGACATCCATCTGAATTAGGGCGGGAGGCGGGGTCGGCCCCGGACGGCTCACCAGTCAATGACGGGGCTGACACGTGGAGATGGGCACCCGTTCGCACCCACGAGTAGGAGCTTGCACTTGTTGTCACGAGAAGTGGATAAAAAAGTATCACTTTGGTTATTGCTTTATATCAGGGGTCACCGACATTTTTTTGAAAGCGAGGGCTCCATTTTTGTTTGACAGCACACGTGCGCTCGAGCGTGATAACTGGCGCGTTGGGGGTGTTGGGGAAATTTGGCAGCCCGTGTTGCGTCACGCTGGGCGTTCCGGTTGACCAAGGGCATTCCTGAAAGTTACTGGAATGAACTCCAGACCAGCTGGAAGCGGGTCTAAGTTGTGGCGCAGGTGGTCTAACATGGTTTGGGTGAATTTGATACAGTCATTGTAGAAATTGAATATATATATTTTTATTATTATTATTATTATTATATACCATTCATATGGTGTTTGTGGGCTATCTGGCACCATGTCTGTGACTATGTGATAAAGCACGAGCTAAAAATGCTAATGTTCACACATGTTTATTAATTTTATTTCCAACGATATTTCTATTTGTTCTCCACATTGACTTACTTAACAAGGTCTTGATTAAAATGTTGCGTCATGCTGGGCGTTCCGGTTGACCAAGGGCATTCCTGAAAGTTACTGGAATGAACTTCAGACCAGCTGGAAGCGGGTCTAAGTTGTGGCGCAGGCGGTCTAACATGGTTTGGGTGAATTTGAGTCATTGTAGAAATTGAATATATATATTTTTATTATTATTATTATATACCATTCATATGGTGCTTGAGGGCTGTGATAAAGCACGAGTTAAAAATGCAAATGTTCACACATGTTTATTAATTTTATTTCCAACGATATTTCTATTTGTTCTCCACATTGACTTACTTAACAAGGTCTTGATTAAAATGTTGCGTCATGCTGGGCATTCCGGTTGACCAAGGGCATTCCTGAGAGTTACTGGAATGAACTTCAGACCCGCTGGAAGCGGGTCTAAGTTGTGGCGCAGCCGGTCTAACATGGTTTGAGTGAATTTGATACAGAGTCATTGTAGAAATTAAATATATATATATATTTTTATTGTTATTATACATCATTCATATGGTGCTTGAGGGCTATCTGGCACCATGTCTGTGACTATGTGATAAAGCACGAGTTAAAAATGCTAATGTTCACACATGTTTATTAATTTTATTTCCAACGATATTTCTTTTTGTTCTCCAAATTGCCTTAATTAACAAGGTCTTGATTAAAATATTGCATTTACACTGACAAAAGGTATTCAAATGACTGGCAGAGAGTACAAATTAGCATCATATTTGATTATTTCTTCTTTTTTTTTTTGCTAGGTTGCTAATTTTAGTTCACTGATTAATTCATCTAGTGGTTTGTCTCACAGTTCTGAGGTTACTACATATTAAATGTGCCTCTCAGAGCACATTGTTCGGAAAGTGCAACATCAATAGGTTGTCATCCTAAACGGAGAACTTTTTCTAAAATGGGTCCACAAATCATTTTTAGGGACACAGCAGCTGACATCAACTAGGGCAAGTTTAGGTAAGAACATACTTTATTCTGACAATAACAGCATAGAACATTCAAATATTAATCAAGCGTGCATTTCCCCACAATATTTTAGCGAGCGCATGCAGTCAAATTCCCGTCAAGGTGAAAATGTGAACTATGTTGTCAAGGGAACATTGTTACACCTTTAATAGACAAGAGACAGGACAAGCAGTTTGAGAGTAATGAGAGATAAAATTTAATAAAAACTTGCATGCAGGGAGACAGTTCAAATAAAACATGATGGCTGATTCTACGAGGTGTCTGCCTATTTCTCCTTGGGCGAAGACGAATGTGTAGTAGCTCGCAAAAGTGAGTACACCTCTCACATTTCTAAAGATTTTTCATTCAATCTTTTCATGGGACAACATTGAAGAAAAGACACGGACACAATAAAAAGTAAGTCATTGTACAGCATATAGAGCAGTGTAAATGTATTGTTCCCTCAAAATACACCATTAATAGTTAAAAGACACACTTGTCTTTGTACTCCTCACCTGATTTCCACCACACACACTTGACGCTATCTGAACTCAATAGGTTTATCTTGGTCTCATCAGACCGCGGTTCATGGCCCAAGTAGTGACTTTTGTCTATTTTTGGCCCAACTGTTTTTTAGAGTGTAACAATTCACGACACTGGCAAAGAAAAAAAATACTACCTATGCTGAATTTTTTTTTTTTTTTTTTTCAGGAGAGCTCAGTATTCGATTTGACATCATCATTGCTCTCCTTTTTTTAAAAAACAAATTAATTCCAAAAATTTTAATAAATGTTTTTTTTTTTTTAAATATATATACATATATATACACATACACACATATATATATATATATATATATATATATATTTTATTTTTTTTTTGTATGTGGGTGAGTAAGTGTATGTGCGTGTGTGTGCGTGCGTGCGTGCGTGCGAGCGTGTGTGTATTCATCAGTTCACCTAAAGCCCATTAAAAAAAATCCCATACTAATAATATAATATAATAATAAATTGCCAAATGCAGAAACATCAATGTAAGTTATCACGATGTAGTGGCTCTCGCTAACAGACAGAATTAAGTAACCGGAATTAGGTTAAAAAATTCTATATACGTAGACCATGTTTCTATATATTTTGATATTTGGTTTTTATTTGAGGCAGATATTTTTTCCATTAAAATGTGATTTATGAGGAGGTTAGACCATTGGCCGATATTCAGAGTTTGCTTATTTTTCCAGTTAACAAGAATTGTTTTTTTAGCGATAGTAAGTAACCTATGCTGAATTTGGATATTTTCACTTAAGGGTGTTGTCACTTTTGTTGCCAGCAGTTTAGCTATTATAAAAGTAATGGCTGTATTTTGAGCTTTTTTTTTTTTTTTTTAAGAATAATACATTAACACACAAAAAGATTGTGCAAATTATTAAAGCATCTTGTGGTGAAATCCAGTCTTCGATGAAGCGTACATGCACGTTCATGGACTCTGATAGGCAGTCGAAATGCCCTGAGCGAGTCCATACAAGCACAAAGAGAAGATGTAAAGCGCCACATAAGCATGCACAACTTGAAACGATCATATCTCCCCACACAATAATTTCCCCTTTCACTTGCATCAACAAATCATCATTTGACTGCCGCCAACTTGCTCCAAAATGCTGCCGGGCTATTAAGTAGTCTTGTCACATCACTCCCGTCTTGGCCTCTATACATTGGCTTCCTCCTACAGGATCCAATTTAAGACCCTTATCATCACTTACACTGACATCCGCGTTGAAGCACCTGCTTATATTAGTGATATGCTGTGCCCTCGTGTCACCGGCGGGTCTCGGAGGGCCCTAAAGCAGGACTTTGTCAATGTCCCTGGGAACACGTTAAAAAGTAAAGGTGACAAAGCATTTCAAACTGTGCCACCCTTATTATGGAAAGTTTTACCTCCTGATTTAATGCCATGCCTTCCATGTGACACTATTTTTCCATACCGATTCAGTGACCTCTCATAAACGTTTGCTGGTCAAAACATTGCTAACAGTCTGAAATTTTTTTTTTTATTGAACATCCCTACTTTTAGCTATTATCATTTATTATTTAATTGTTATTATTAGGTTTTTTTTTCAGATGTGGAGTTAACAAGTTGTCATCATGGTTGTTGGCCTAGCGTGAAATAGAAACAGTGAGATGGAAAAATGCTTACTTTTTTTTTTGGAAGCTTGGCTACGATGTCCCCGTGCAATCAAACACAAGATGAGACTGTTGAAGAGAAACACGCAGGCTTCTATCAATAACAACACTAGATTCAGCATAATGGTGAATTGTATTTCTCATCGTTTCCATCTGTCAAAATATCTACAGTATTTGTGTGAAACCGGTCCATAGCGGCAAAAAGGTTGAGGATGACTTTTACTGGAAAAAAAATATCAATGAAGTCATCGATTACATGTAATTGACTTTTATTATACTGAAGCGACAACAAACAGTCTCAACCCTATTGTATAATTGGAGACAGCTTTGCTGCTAGCTAAATTCTGACAGGAATGAACTGTTAGCATTAAAAAAAAAAGAAGTAAGTTTAGCTAATGATGAAAAAACACACCTCTCCTCTAACAATATACATATTTGTTTCATTTTAGACAGAAGATTTTTGAACAATTAAAAAATTAAAAGTTCAAACCAATAGCATTTAGTAACACTCTATTATAGGAATAAGTCATGCTACGTACGTAGCAGCCATATGGCTAACCTTAGCTTGTACACAGCTTTTAGCTAACAGCAGTTAGCTTGCAGTGAACAATTCATACAGTGCTCACGTCATGCACGTGAGTAGTGTGACATCGGAGGGGAGGGGCCTTTTTTTTGGGGGGGGGGGGGGGGTAAACTGAGGCTTGAAGTCTTGCTAGCAGGGTTAAAACTACTACTACTACTACTACTACTACAGCATGTTACTTCCCAACACAAAACGTAGGTGATGTTTGCTACATCTTTTACAAACCAATAGCATTTAGTAACACTCTATTACAGGAATAAGTCATGCTACGTACGTAGCAGCCATATGGCTAACCTTAGCTTGTACACAGCTTTTAGCTAACAGCAGTTAGCTTACAGTGAACATTACATACAGTGCTCACGTCATGCACGTGAGTAGTGTGACATCGGAGGGGAGGGGCCTTTTTTTTTTTTTAATTGAGGCTTGAAGTCTTGCTAGCAGGGTTAAAACTACTACTACTACTACTACTACTACTACAGCATGTTACTTCCCAACACAAAACGTAGGTGATGTTTGCTTCATCTTTTACAAACCAATAGCATTTAGTAACACTCTATTATAGGAATAAGTCATGCTACGTACGTAGCAGCCATATGGCTAATCTTAGCTTGTACACAGCTTTTAGCTTACAGCAGTTAGCTTACAGTGCACATTACACGCTCACATCACGCATGTCAGTAGTGTGACATCGGAGGGGAGGGGGCCTTTTTTTTTTTTAAATTGAGGCTTGAAGTCTTGCTAGCAGGGTTAAAACTACTACTACTACTACTACAGCATGTTACTTCCCAACACAAAACGTAGGTGATGTTTGCTACATCTTTTACAAACTAATAGCATTTAGTAACACTCTATTATAGGAATAAGTCATGCTACGTACGTAGCAGCCATATGGCTAACCTTAGCTTGTACACAGCTTTTAGCTTACAGCAGTTAGCTTACAGTGCACATTACACGCTCACGTCATGCATGTCAGTAGTGTGACATCGGAGGGGAGGGGCCTTTTTTTCGCAGAGGTTTTAAACTAAGGCTTGAAATCTTGCTAGCAGGGTTAAATCTACTACTACTACAGTAACAAAGTATGTTGTTACTTCCCAACACAAAACGTAGGTGATGTTTGCTATATCTTTTACGATTGACAAAATATACTTAGCGTATGTAAATATCGTCGATGTACTTTAAACAAATGCTACCTGTACTCCTACAGTATTTAAAAGAAAATGAAAATGGCAAACTGAACAAATTGAAGCAGATTATGTTCTATTTTCAATTGTCCACTCCGAGTAGATTTTTTTACATTTCTGTCATCCCCTACTTTTCAACTTCAGCTTGTAAAGCACTTTGTGGCTGTTGATGTGTGAAAACCTCAATACAGATAAACTATAGGACTTCACGAGCCTGTGGCCCAGCGTGCATGGAATATTAATGAAAGCATTGTCGTCGTCGGCCGTGCCGAAATGTCGTTAGCGACGAGGCGTCATGCGCAGCGACATGCTAATCGCCACCATCTTGGAGAGGCAGCGTTGACACACCCGTGCGGGGCAAAGAGTGACTTGTGCTATCTGATGATTGTTGAATTTATTTCCGTCACTGAGCCGCTGCTGCACCTGAATGCACCGTGACAGAAAGCCCAATCCCTCACCCTGCTAAGCGGATTGATAATGCAGCTGAGGTAAAGGGGGGGGGGGGGGGGGGGGCAAGAAGAAAAAACACACACAAAAAACAACAACAACAACACTGGTCGCATGTTATTTTCCATTGAATGGTCACACGGCGGACCAGGAAAAGCAGTTTATGTGATGATTTGCTGAATAACCGATTTGTCATAGAAAATCCTGCTGATCCAGGCTGGCTTATTCACTTAAGGGCTATATAGCTTCGATAAACCCCCTCCTGTATCACGCTCTGAATTATGTCTGCAAATGAGCATTTTTATTCAAAACACCTGCAGCTCGCCAAACATCCCGATGCTTTGCACTCTGCTCCCATGCAAATGTATGCAAGCACACAGAGTAAATGTTTACTAAATTAGCAATTCAGAATAAAAGAAAGCGTATCGGGTTTTATATTTTGTGTGCCTCATAATGGATCGTCATTGGCTTCATTAATTTGGCACCCAATACACTTATAATGATTTTTTTTCCCCCCTTCTTCATTTAATTTTAATACACGCTGCTCCAGGGCAAATTGGCTAAATATTTCATCTGTGTTATGATTAGCCACAATGTTAGTCAAAGATCTAATCAGCGGTATACGACTCATTCCTGTAGTCTCATCTGATAAACACAAAAATAAAGCCGGTTTTTGTAAGGTTATTCTTGCTGTAAAAGCCATTCAGCGTCACATTACCCCAAATCTACTGTTACCCTAATCCAAACAGGAAGAGAAGCAGTTAGTTTCTTTGGCAGAGGCTCCCCTCTTGTAGTTTATTTGTCATTTTGATGGGTGCAGACTGCCATTGATCCCCTATAAATGTGTCCACAAAACAAGCCGGTTGTAATTCTTGGCATTTTTTTTTCCTGGAGAGGAAGATATTAAATAACATTCACGGGAGCTGATTGCGCGAAAGGATGGCATACCGAGTGAGGAAGGCCCAGGCTTGTGTTTCAGGAAAGAAATATGTTTAATTTTTTTATCAATAATCGGACAAAAAAAAAGAAGCATATTTTGGATTTTCTATTAACAGTGACATGCTTTTGTCAAAATACCCTAAGGAATTAAGAAGCACATTTTTACAGCACTTTTTTTATTTATTTTTTATTCCCACCCACCCTTTTAACGTTTCCTCTTCCGACTCGTGGGCAGGGACTCTTTCACGACAGCTGCTTACGATACCAGCGGAAGAAGAGTGGAAAACAAGTAAGTGGACACATCACCATATACAAACACCCTTGAGCCCGCTGCACTTCTTCACAGAGCAATCAAGTCGTTCAGAGGCTAACACTGTCATAATGCTAATCTGTGCGTTGGACAACACTCATCACCCAGTCACTTTAAGATTCTAATGAGTTATCATTTGTTGAGGAAATTTGTTGCTGAATTACACGTGTCAATTAATGTAGTGCTGTGGCACATGACATTGCCAACCACGAATACACCCACCCACCCCCTACAAATTAGCTGAACATTCTCAGAAATGCCCAAGAAACTGATGCTGGTAACGTTTTAAACTAATGCTAATCTGTGCTAACACTGTAGCTATGGATACGTTTTGTCTTAGGGTGACCAGATTTACAAAATTAAAAGCAGTGACGCTACAATTTAACTTCAAATCAAATAGGCTACTGTATACAATAAATTCTTACTTCTTCTAGTAATTCTTCAATTTGGTGACCAGTGGTTGTGGTATTACTTTAGCTAGTGCTAAAGCTAAACGCTATCTTGGTTGACAGTTGAGCGCTAAGCACTCACAATTGTCCAACTCTTTTTGTTCCGTGCCGGCAGCTATTGACTCCAACATTAGGCTAGCCACTAGTAGGAATTTCCCATGATTCTTAGGCACGGAAACAGGAAGTAGTTATAGTTCCGGTATGGCAAAAACATGGGATGCCTTCTAGCGATTAGATACGAATGAGGGACGTCTATTCACCCTATTTTTATTTTGGCTTCAACATGATCGTGCTCCGGCTTTTGCGCCCAAGTGTATTGTTCAGCCTTGCTGTCATTGGCTAAGGAGCTCAGCGTGGGGTGGGTTATTATGTTAATTAGCCCACTATTTCATAATGGAGGGGGGGGGGGGGGTACAGAATAGCTTGCTCAGAGAGATGTTTTCAGACAAATGGGCACACAACTAAGGATTTACTTGCCAGCCCTCCCAGTTAACATGCATCTGTGACATATATAGCTGTCAACGGCAGTAAATGAGAATTTTTAATTGCACACTTTATTGGTGGGCAGGCACACTGGCGACACAAATACAGTATTTATATGCAAACAATAAAAAGTCAATTCTCCATAATATTTTCCCTTTAAAATGAAAAAGTAGCATAGTCTCACAAGTCATAGTTTTAACGTTTTTACTGTCAAATATAAAGCAAAGCAGGTTACAAGCCAATTAGCATAGTTAATATCATTAATGAAAACAAAATAAATTACTATAACTAATATCATTAATAAAACTAGACAAAGTGCAATTCCTGCTGAAATTGCGTGGGAATGCTGAATGCTAATAAAAGCTGAATGCATGTGGTATGCTAGTGAAATCTTATAAAGAAAATCGAAAGATAAATTTCGTGAAAATGACTAATTATTAATTGGAGCTGCACACATATGCAATAAGATGGTCATGTTTACTTACTGACTCTCATAAAGGAATGAATGTGTATACTGTGTTGTGGTTTGTTCTCTAATCTGAGGGAAACCCCTTTTAAAAAAAAAAAATTGAAAAACTGAAGAAAAAAATCTGAAAAACAGTAAAATAATTATTTTATAAAACAGGGGGGAAATACTCAGAAAAAAATATTTAGGAAAAACTGGTGAAAATAAAAGAAATTACAAAAAAAACCCTGAAAAAATACAAAAAAAAACAGGGAAAAAATATTCAATAAAACAGAAAAAAAATACTAAAAAAAACAAAGCTCCCCCCAAAAATTAGTTAGAAACACAGGACATTTTTTTTTCTTCAAGTGAATGCAATACGCTTCCGTACATTTCCAATAGTTTCCTCTAAAAAAAATAAGAAAAAGCAAATTCATCCTTGTATGCGGCTTTTCTGCAACATATTCTCTCCTGATATTTTAAAGGCTTATTTAGGTTGAATAATGATGGCAGCATATTGACCCTAGTGGTTATCTTGTTCGCCTCACAGCCATGACTTCCAGCTTCCAATCTCAGTTCCGGCGTTCCTGTGTGGAGTTAGCACGTTCTTCCCATGCTAGCATGGGTTACCTCCGTGTAAAATGGTTCATGTGTGAGTGGGAGTGTGAACGGTCTCGTCCATATGCGCCCCGCAACTTGGCTGCCGACCAGTCCGGGGTGCGCCCCGCCCCGTCAGCTGGGATCGGCTCCAGCACAAGCGCGACCTTAAATGAGGACGAGCGCTATTGAAAACGGATGGATGGATTTCCGAATTGCGCAACCTTGAGCCCCGTTTGACTTTGGCGGCTCCGCCGTGGTAGACTTTGAGCACATTGTTGTTCATTGTTGCTGTAAAACCAAAGTGTGTGGACCCCAGAGACTTTGGGAAATTGTAATGAGGACGGTGTTTACTGCAGTTTAGTGTTGACAAGTAGTTCTTGATGCAGAACCGGGTGCGGGCGCAAAGACTCCAGCGAAGGTTAAAGTCATTACTGTAGGTAACAATTGCTGCTAAGGTGATGAAGAGGATCCTGGCAGGACCCGCGTCTTATTTTATGCATACCAATCAGATAGTTAGAGTCGGAGAGGGCGGCGCTGTTGAAATGCCCTTTCACTCACGCAGATCACTTTTAGCGTATTTGTCTTCGGGCTCGTGTTGACGCTCATGTAAATGGACTGTTTGGCTCCGAACTGAGACGCACGTTGCCTTTCCCCCTGATTAGACTGAGCCTAGAGAGAGTGGCCTGTCCTAATGAATCGCAAACACGCATTCAAAGGCGGCACACTTGCCACCGCCGTCGCCGCTCGCTCCCATTCATCTCGGCGCAAACCCTTCAGCTTGTCGCCGCGATTAATTGGAGCAATCTGAGTAATTACATGTAATTAATAACTCGCGGAGCAACAGAATGTCAACTGCCGTAAGGAGAGAAAAAAAAATGACGTTACATTTACATTTTTATTACCACTAATATAAAATGAACTTGGTTGTTGTGCGTTTCCTGCCAGACAGCAACAATTATCAAACATCTGCATTTACATTAATGAGCCATTATACTGCAATTACCACTACAGCAGCACGCCATAACTTAACGTAATGATCTAAAGCTGAAAAACTTCTCCCCCGTGTGACTCACGGTTGTCCGTGCTCG
This sequence comes from Vanacampus margaritifer, assembly GCF_051991255.1. Classification (NCBI taxonomy): domain Eukaryota; kingdom Metazoa; phylum Chordata; class Actinopteri; order Syngnathiformes; family Syngnathidae; genus Vanacampus; species Vanacampus margaritifer. The sequence continues at coordinate 9,941,358 of NC_135439.1, forward strand.
GGTTTAAATCACGTCGATAAACACGTTCATACTTAATGGGCTTAGAGCAAGGTTCCGCCCATGCGCCGCTCGCGCACCCTCGCCTGTATAATGGCGCTTGCTTATGAGCGGGCACACTCAGGGAAAGCCACGCTCCATCTGCTGTGGCGGTGAAGGAACACAAGCTGCTTGAAGCTCACGCGTCTAACCCGGGCACCTGTTAGCGGCAGATAGACGGCGCGGCTCCCGTTGGCAGCTCTCGCCGCGCCGTGAGTTAGCTTCCCGCTGCCTCCGCTAAATCCCATCCCCTTCATCAAGTTTACTAAGTAGCGCGGCTCCACTCCGTCATGCTAGCGTGATTCAAAGTGGCGCTGACCTTTAAAGGGGAATAACTTGTCATTTAGAACGTGTCGCCGATAAACTTTCCGCCATTTTCTCCGGCTGGGTTTCGATGGATGCGAGGTCAAGCAAAGGCTTTTAATATTAGCGCCGCTAATAATTCTATTGTCGAAAGCTTACCTACTACAGGTTGTATTATTGATGCATTGGGAAACAATTTATGATATATCAAGGCTGTGGTTGCATCATCATGCCAAGTTTTTTTTTTTTTTAAAGGTCTTAAGTGATGCGGTTAATGAAATGATGAGCTGACTAAGCACTAGGACAGGCGGAAATGTACCAAGGTTATTCTTTGGGATGTGCGAGTATCGATACTAGGTATTGGTATCATTTCAAGGAATTCTAGCCTTCTTGTGGCCGTTTTACAATCAGGAACTAGAAATGATAACTAGATTACTAGAATAGGAAATTGACATTAATTTCTTGCAATTTTTTTGTAGGTGGGATTTTAAGTATCAAAAGTACTAGTGGTATCTGTACTTGGTGTTGGTATCGATGCCTATCGAACAAAAAATAAAACAAACAAACAAACAAAATATCTAAAATAAAAAATTGAGAACCAAATAATAACAAAATTAAAATGACAATGCTTTCAGAAAAAAAATAATTAACTTAAACTACGTCATATATTTCTAAAACTTACTATACAAAATATGATTGGAGCAAAACATTTATTTCATTTTCGTCTTTGTCAATTAATTTTATATTTATAATATTTATTTTGGTGGTACTCTTCATGCAGACAAGTAAGGCAGAACAGTCATTTGGAAATTGTAGTTTATTATGCAACACTTATTGTGGCCTTTCATTTTTCCACTCAACAAATACTCCAGATAAAAAAGTAATAATAAAAACTTGATTAAAATTACGCATTTTCCCCAAAAAATAAAAACAATCAAACCCACTCTTAAAACTAATTTAAACTAACTTAATTGAATGAACAAAAGTCAAAATGAAAAATAATAATAAAAACTAACTATAATGAAAAACCCCAAATTACATCCCTCATCCGAACACACTTATCTTAACACCAAAACATTCCGGTCATTCATTTTTGACAAAACAGGCGTACTGAAATGTATCTATGTGCCGGAGGAAATGAGAACATTTCACTTAATTGGTCCAAAAAATAGTAATTTTTCAACAATAATATATATTTGCTCATCTATTTATAACAGTGATTATTGTGACAGATAGCAGAAAGTATATAATTGACATTTTTGTTTGGTTGCATGCCATGAGATTTTCTTAAACTAAATATGTGCCTTTGCTCAGTAAAGGAATGACTGATCGAAGCTAACTATTTTCACTTATCTAAAAAAACATCCAGACTTTCAATCTCGAGGCGGCAAAATGCCAAACGGCTCCCATGACGTGAGGAATAGGCAGAGCTTCACAACAGTCCTCAGACATGGTTCAAGAGAGTTAATAGATTTGTTCTCAAGCTATTTCCAACACTTTCGGTTGGTTTATAAAATGTAACGATAGCAGCCTACATGGATTGGGCACAGATCAATGCTATCGATGGAAGGGGGGGGGGGGGGGGATTGTAAATTTACCATATTTGAACATACATTATTTTTGCCCGACATTGAATGATATACAGTTCATTAAACAATTTTGTTTCTTTTCTAATAAATAACTGGTTAATTAATTTTCACTGCACTCACTCACATTAGTTTAACATTTTTTTTCCACTATTGTTGACAAGAGTATAGAGTCTAGGAAACTATAGTATAGTATAGTATAGTATAGAAACTAGGAAAAAAAATATTGTACATTTAGAACAGATACAAAATTTGTGATTAATCGTGAAATTAATTACGAAAAAATTTAATCGCCTAAGACCCCCCTAGTTTTTAAGTCTTTTTTCTTCTTTTTTAAAAAAAAAAGTAATTGTATTTTTTTTAATAATCTTTTTTTTTAAATAAAATTTTTATTTAAATCCAGGCGATTAATCGCATGACTTCTCTATTTATTTTTTATTTTTTTAAATATCTGTTCCAAATGTACAATAACTTTTTTTTCTAGGTTTTCATACTCTTGTTACCAAAAGTGGGAAAAAAATGTTAAACTAGGAGAAATAGTTCAAATGAATTTTTGACGTCTATAGCCGTCAATGGCAGTGAATGAGTTAAGTATTAGGGGGAAAAAATGCTACATGTAAAACAATGGGAATTCATTATTTGATTAGTTACAAAAACTGTCTCACCTGAGGTAGACCTCCCTCTCAGCCCATTTCGGGTTTTTATCTTTTTCCTCTCTGTCATCGCCACAAAACACACTCAGTCAAGTTAATCTTTTTGATGTTTACTGAGCTGAATTTACCGACTTCTCGTCTGACATGCCTCCACTGTATGACTTCTCACCGCATGTAACACGCTCATTCTGCTGTAGTATAATTACTTTTCAGTCCCCCCCCAAAAAAGTGTGGCAAAGTGGGTATTAAAGCAAGATAAAGCCTCGCCAACTGCGGCGTTGACAGCGACTGAGTGGCGAGGCGGCTGGCTTGATCTAAAGCCTTCAATACTACCTGACGACACTGTGGAGAAAACGTTTCTCATCCTCGCAGGCGGCGCTGGAAATGTTGAGACATGTAGATGATGCTGACAGAGCTAATTAAGCTGTGGGTGTTAAATGAGCTGGCTAAAGGGTCTAACAAGCAGCCTGTTTTGCCACTTCCTTCCCCTCGTGCACATTGTGGTTATTTTCAAGCGCTGACATTTAAACTCGCATGCAAATATAATGTAAAAAAACACAGGGAGGAAACTCCCATTGTGTCTTTTGGGAAAGGGGATTCTTTCCTCATTTCTCTCATTGTTGCTGTGTAGAACTCTTATTTTCTCTTGCAAACAGTTTTTATTCTGTGTGAGATATTTAATGTATAAGGAGCGTGGCCCGATGCATGCTCGATCAAAAAAGTGCCTTGAGGTTCTGGCACTATATAAATACATAAAAATGTATTGAATCAGAATTATTGTGCTTGTAGTTTGCAGTGGCGTCGGACTGCATTGCATCATACTGAGCGAGTAATATTTAGTTGACCCTATTGTTAGTTACATGAGAGGGTCATACTTGTCCTGGTGTCCTTCAAAAGTGAGCATCGTCATTATTGTTGAAAGTGTTCATGCAAGTTGAAACCCTCTTATTGAAATCTGATCCTATTTTTCAATATGTATTATAAGGATGTCCGCATGTTTTTTTTTTTTTTTTTGGTTGTTGTTGTCATACTAGAACAAAGTGTAATTGCACATCCACTACTGTAGGTGGCAGTGCACGCAGGGAGTGGTAACAATGTTAATAAAGTTAGTCATGATTTTATATATGTTTTTTTGTTTTCTTTAATGTTAAGAGTAAAGATAGAGAATGTTATGCAGAGGTAGACTAAGAATAATTTTATAACTATTAAAGGAGAAGTCACCCCCCCCTCAAAAAAAAATATTATGTTCTATGCAGCCCCACTATTCTAAATATGGTATTCTGGTTAATATTGCGTTAGTGGAATATTAGTGGAATATGAATTAAGCAGCAAAATCCAGCAGTTTTTAATCAATATCAGAAGGCGGCTATTTTGCCACTTGCTGTCGAGAGAAAATGACATCACAGTCTCTTCACGGTGCTGGATTTCACTTTCCTTTCTTTTCTTTGATCCTTCCTCGGGTCTCCTGAGAACCTCACGACTCTAGCTGGATTCTGAAGTATTCGGTTTAGGTGAACGGTATGGGATTTTTAATAGGTTTTAGGTGAACTACTGAGTACACACTCACACGCACGCACACATGCACATACTCACCCACATACAAAATTTAAATTAGAATAAATAAATACATATTAAAAAAAGAGAGAGAGCAACGATGATGACATGTCAAATCGGTAAAATTACCGAATGAACAATACTGAGCTCTCTCGAGAAAAAAAATTAAATAATAAATAAATAAAAAGCTTCACTTGTCTTTTAACAACTTTATTCATGCAACTTATATGCAGAAATGGGCAATGAACGTGCAATTAAGAGGTGAGCCATGACAGCAATATCTTAATACAGTATACATGATTAGTTAAGGAGGTGTCAGATGTATGACAGTTCCAGAAGAAAAGACTTATTATTTTTCCTGTCTGACCGTGTTGTTAATATCTCAATTTTTTTTTCTTCCATTTTCTAGCTAATTGCATTGATCTGCCCAGTTCCTCACTATGTTTGAAGCGAATGCACACCAGACGCTTTGCCAGAGTTTCAATTAAAAACGGAATATGTGAAGGTGCCGCGCGTTTCTTTGTGCGAGCGTATTCTTGTGTGATGTGATTTGGCAAGCAGATTAGCATGGCGTCTTTTCTTTCCGTGATTAAGAAAAGCAAAAATGCCAACAGGGAGCGGGGCGTCATCCCATGTGTCCATCTTTGCAAAAAACATTTGCGACTTATTCCAACTGTCATTTATATTCATCACGGCGCGCGAGGGAGACTGAAAGTTGCTTTGATAAAGCACAAATTCGCTATTTTGTGCTTGAGAGCAGATTGTGAGGGAATGAGAGCTATTATCAGTTTAAAAGTCAATAGAATAAGTTTCTTCAGGGAAACCTTTATCATCAGGCCAATGCTACAGCTTTGATGTGAGATAAAGGAAATGAGAATCGCATTAATACCAAAACATGCTTAGGAGGATTTATCTCAACCCGCTAATGAGCCTGGGAATGTTTCCAGTCTGCATAATCAAATGCAGAGGAAAAATATGACACATTATTAGCCTATAGCATCGACGAGCTAAAACAAATCCGCCGCTGATGCTACAAAGGAACAGGTAGACTGTGACACGGCGGTGAAGACTAAAGAAGATTTAGCACGGTACAAAGCAGTCAAGATAAACATTCGTCATAAATATTTATGCGCTTTCCCTCACTTAAAACCAAACGAAAATAAATGAAAAAAGCTCATATTTATGATTTTGTGAATATATCGAACACAAATGTATTCCTTCTCATTTTCTCTTTATAGATTTTATTCTTCTTGCTTTTACCACAAGTCAGTCTGCAAAGTTCATATAAGAAAACAAGCCATCCGAAGAAAAATATGATGACTTACATCTCTTTTATTTATTTAAAAAAAAACACCTTTTTTTACAGTGCTCCAGCTCTGGTTCATGTGGAAATAAAATTGGGGAAAATGTATTTCCTCCAAAGAGCTGTTTGAGCCACTCTGAAAATAAAATATTACTTCTGATAATATTTTGATCATTTTGCATATATCACTTACACTGCCACTATACACGAACAGCACATTTGCAGTTAACTCATTCACTGCCATTGACGGCTATAGACGTCAAAAATTCATTTGAACTATTTCTATTAGTTTTTAAAAAAAAAATCCCCACTTTTGTTAACAAGAGTATGAAAACCTGACGCCCCTAATTAAAAAAATATATATTAAAAATTAGTCTGACGATTAAAATTTGTAATCATAATTAATCGCATGACTTCAATAGTTGACTCACGATTTATATATTTTTTTATATCTGTTAGAAATGCAATAAAATTTTTTTCGAGGTTTTCATAAAAAATGAAATGAAATGAAAAAATGTTAAACTAATAGAAATTGTTCACATGAATTTTTGACTTCTATAGCCGTCAAGGGCAGTGAATGAGTTAATAACACCCTACTAGTTTGACACTGGTCTGATAAAACAGTTGCCAGAGGTTTTAGAGTCTGAAGGTGCACTACAGCTCTGTTAAATGTAAAAAAAAAATATTGAAAAGAAAAAAAAAACTTTTTCACTAGTCCTGCAAAGAATTGTTGCAGGAAAATAAAATAGTCCTAGTTTTTTTCCTGGCTCAAAATGAGTCTGGCGTGCTTGAAATTAGCCTGAGGCAGCCCCCTCCAAATTTGGTATGCAGTAAAAACCCCCGAGTAAAAGAACCATAAAAAAAAAAATGTCTATAAAAATAGAGCCCTCAAACTTATTTTTGTATTTTATTCTTAATTCTCATTATTTTTTGTAGTTCTTCATACAGTCTTTGTGGATTGTCTCATGTGGTGTTAAACGTTGTTGCTGTGTGATAGCATTACAGCTTTGCTTGTAGCTAGCTCGAGCAGCACTAACAGAATAAAAGTTCATATTAAAGTAATATTTCTTTCTGCATATAATTTCTTGTTTTCCCAAAAACTAAATATACTTTAAAAAAATAATAGTTCCTATCCCGGCCGACTCCACCCTCAGATTCTACATAATAAAAGTGCAGGCGTAAAGGTGAGTGTGAATAATTGCAGTGGCGCTTGACTGGCGGTCTGTCGAGCTTCCTGCGACCCTTCCGCAGGATCAGCGGCACTGCCGTTGAATAATGAATGAATATTAATATATCATGTCAATAAATTATGCATTTACGGTCTTGCAAAATGTATGGAACTGTTACTGAGTTAAAACAACTTATAATAGCGTCTCGAAGGAATGAAGTGTGTACAGAGCCATTGACTTCCGACCCCCCCCCCCCCCCCACCACCAAAATGGATATTCTTAACTCATTCACTGCCATAAATTCCCCCCCAAAATAAGATTATTAAAAAATCAGGGACAAGAGGTTTTTATACTCTTGTTAACAAAAGTGGAAAAAAATGTTATACTAATAGAAATAGTTCAAATGATTTTTTGACGTTTATAGCCGTCAACGGTAGTGAATGAATTAAAATAAAAGAAAGAAAATATTATTACAAATTCGGGGCGTCAGGCGATTAAAGTTTTTATTCTTAATTAATCGCATGACTTCACTAGTTAACTTTGTAAATTTCATGTACAAAACTAAATGTACAATAAAAAAAATTCTAGATTTTCAACAAAAGTGAAAAAAAATGTTTAACTAATAGAAATAGTTCAAATGATTTGTTGACGTTTATAGCCGTCAACGGTAGTGAATGAATTAAAATAAAAGAAAGAAAATATTATTACAAATTCGGGGCGTCTTTTTTTATTTGTAATTAATCGCATGACTTCACTAGTTAACTTTGTAAATTTCATGTACAAAACTAAATGTACAATAAAAAAAAATCTAGATTTTCAACAAAAGTGAAAAAAAATGTTTAACTAATAGAAATAGTTCAAATGATTTGTTGACGTTTATAGCCGTCAATGGCAGTGAATGAGTTTTAATTAACAGAATATATTTATTGGATTTAAACACGCAAATAAAACTAATGACTTAATCTACTGCGACTGAAGAGAGAAAAAGTGGGTAAAAAAAAAAAATCTTTTGTCAAAACAGTTTTGTACAATCATGTTGAGTGAAGGATGTAATTTGACTTTTGCTTGTTACTCGTGTGCTCAATTAGTGGCCCATACTTGTCACTCTGTGTCATGCGGTAACAGCAAGGGCTTTAATATATTCCGTCAGATCGCAAGTAACTTCCCACCAGAGTGAGAAAACACATCCGAGATATTGCAATGATTAGATTAGTAGGCAAGTAAATTACAGAGAAATGTTTCTTTCAATCAAGCATAAAAAAGATGCAGCAAAAAAAAACACTCAGAATTGCTGATGATACTGCCAGAGATAATTAAGCTGTGGGTGTCGAGCTGCGGTTCTAAATGAGCCGGTTCAGATATTGTCAGTCGCACATAGCGTGTGTAAAGCACGGAATAACAAATTAAAGTGTTTGTACATCTTAAATGGAGCAAACGCGCGTGTGTCTACTTTTAGACGTCTCGTCTTGGCATTGATTTAAAAAGTGGATGTGCTTCCATATTACTGCCAGGGTTGGTTGCTACCTCATTGCAACATAAATCTCATCCCAGTTTTTTTTTTTTAATAGTAGCTTAGCTAAAGCATAACAACTCCTCAACTTGCTAATGCCAGTGAAACTAACTTGTTTGACGTTAAAGGAGACATATCTGTGTGTGCACCTTAATTTTACATTGTTTGTTAGCATTAAGCTAAGTGGACTTTCCCTAATGCCAACCTATGTAGTCAACCCATAAATTGTCTTTACAATACTGTAATATGTTCTTTGCGCCCCACACTAGTCTAAACACGGAATTCTGGTTAGTATTGCGTTTGTGGAATATAAATAACGCAGCAAAATCCATCCATCATCTCAGAGGGCGGCCATTTTGCCACTTGCTGTTGCCTTAAACTTTAAGTTGCTCAGGGTTAAGCAAACAACCAATCACGGCTCATCTGTTTTCTGAGTTTGGTCATGTGACGTTTGTAAACTAATACGTGGTTGGTCGTTACCTGAGCCCTGACAAACTGTGATATCCTTTTCAGTTGATAGCAAGTGGCAAAATGGCAGCCCCCTGAGATGGATAAAAACAGATGGATTCATATTCCACAAACGCAACATTAATCTGAGTGGGGCTGCTTGACTTGGCTTGACTACCCCAACGCGTAATTGTAATTATTTTATATTTAGTTTGGCAACAAACTTCACCTGGGAGTGTCATTAAACAGCTTGTAGCCTCTTTTTTTTTTTTTTTTTTTTGCCAAACTGCGGCTTTTTGTGTTTGATATATAAAATCCACCCCTCCCAAATAAACAATGGCAAGAATAATTTTGAAGAAAGACCTTTATAGCCCAATGGAACATTTTCCCATTAAATTGCATGAAATCAATAGCAATTCTTTATTATCTTTTTCCATTTGTTCATACAATAATTATTTTGTATATAACACACAATAAAATTTATTTAAATAAATACATCCAGTGGCCAGAAAATGGCCCAATCAAAATATGTAATTGTATTGGAACTTCTTTTCCCTTTAGTTCCACATTGTAAAATAGCCACAAGACAGCGTCAGATAACATGTAGCAATACCTTGAATTAAGGCCAGGTATCGGTATGATACGATACCTGGTATCGTATACGATACATGGTATCGGTATGATACGATACTTGGTATCGGTATGATACGATACCTGGTATCGTATACGATACTTGGTATCGGTATGATACGATACTTGGTATCGGTATGATACAATACCTGTATCGGTATGATACGATACCTGGTATCGGTATGATACGATACTTGATATCGGTATGATACGATACCTGGTATCGGTATGATACGATACCTGGTATCGGTACTCGCCCATCCCTAAAAACAAAAACAATACAAAAAACACAACAGCTTACAGACTTCGCTGCACACTGCATATTCACATCCATCAGATAACTTATAATTCACTCCATATTGTGATGAATTAACTGCAGAGCAGCCATTTCATGTTCCGCTTGCTACAGTTTCCAGGTGGCTTGTCCAACTCCAATCAACACATATAATTTGTTCATGAAAAAAAAGACAAGACAAGCAAGCATTGACATTGAAGAATTGGTTTATCTGGATGCAAATGTTCGCTGTACGCTGTACGTAGAGGCTTTTTAATTGAATCCAAGGGCAGAAATTTGACTTGCAAAACTTCTTTCACACAAAAGGGAAATTACATTGAGATGAAGGCTTTGCTGTTAGTGGCAAAGAGGGAGATGAAACATGCGCCAAAAAGAAAGGGCCATCCATCTAAAGGAATGCTATTGAAATTTGTGTTCATTTCAACATTATCAGCTCTCATTGGGGGATAGTCAACACACACACACACACACACACACACACACCCTGCATAATAAGTGTTGCTGTATGTGAAATTGTGCAATACAATTTTCAATGCCGTGAATAACACCATGAAATAAAACATCGCCGTACATCAGAATCCTGCAAACACCAAACCAACCTCATTAGCGATGCTAATAGGCGCGCTCAGAGGTCGCAGTCGCCGTGACGACCACTTTAATGCCGCTCAAGAAGACACTTTGAGTCCTTTTGTGATCAGCATGCGGCAGCCGGGGACCCGTCCGCATTTCCACTCACTTTTATGACACATCTGCTGTACACAGTAATTATTGTTTTATTTGTGTCATTATTGTACTGAAGTTGGGCAGAACGGTGTAATAGTGGAACATCATTCTTTCGCTTCTGAGGTTCAGGGTTCAAGTTCAGTTTTGGCCTGGCTGTGTTGAATTTGCATGTCGTCCCTGTGGTTTGCATGGGATTGCTTCCTGCTATACTTAATTTGCTTTTTGCATGAAAATAAGATGCACTAGCAGGATCTTTTGTTGCTTAAGCATTGCTTTAAAATCTTTACACTATTTACAATATCCTGTACCTGAGCTCCGTCAAAAAGTTTTATGAGTATGCCTTGTCCACCTAACTTAAAATTAAAAGACAATACACAGTGGAACCCTAAAGCGTTCCTACGGGAAATAATATAAGGTGGCTTAATTTGTTCATGGCCAAGTGACGCCAACATAAAAGCAGTATTAACTCTGGGGACGTTAACTATAAACTAAAGTTAAGTGCAACTACTAATACTTTGAAAATGCCTGACAGACACATAATGTAGAAAGGAGCAGGAAGAGGTGTTTTGTTTTGTATGTATAGCTGCTATACGTGTTGTATGTGTCAGTGCTCAAGCAGCATAAAAACACACCGTGAACTTTGCGGTTTCTTCACATTTGGTGTAAATTGGTTGAAAAATAGTGCAGTAAAAAAAATAAAATAAAATATGTTAACATTTTAAACTAACACATGGTACTGTATCAAATATTCTATATTTTGTTGGGAAAAAAAATTATGTACAATGGGGAAAAAAACATTTATTTACCCAAATATTTAAAAAAAAAAAAAGGTGGTTTTAGTGCTGTATTTTTAATACCGTGGTACTGCAATATGTTATATATAGCTCTAATATGGGCCCATGCCTAGTAGATAGGTAAGTCAAAAAAAATAAAAAAAATAAAATATTAAAAATAAAAATAAAAATAAAAAATAAAAAATAAAAATAAAAATAAAAAAGGAGCGCAATGATGATGACATGTCAAATCGGTAAAATTACCCAATGAACAATACTGAGCTCTCTAGAAAAAAAAAAAAAAAAAGGTAAGTCGCCCTTCCAATAGCTCACATATACATAAAGACATTACACACACCTTTTTGTCCTATTTGTTAAAACTGTCAGTATGACCTGACAGTATTACGGTACCTTAGTAATATCCTCTGTGGGGGGTGCGGCTCTCTAAGGCACCATCTTGTACATCTAATTAGATGGAAAGAAACCAATGCGCCTGAGAAGGAAAAAAACAACAACAACCAATCACAGGGAAGGCGTGACAAGACTAGGTGTCAATCAATTGGCGTGCACACACACAGTGGCCTCAATATGACCTGTTACTATATATTCGAAACAAGCAACAAAAGGAGTTGGACAGAACCCGAGACAAAACATTATGAGCATAGTGTTCACAGAATAAGTCCAAAAAAAAAAAAAAATCATGAACAATACGTTTATTATTGTGGTTGTAGTTTGCGGTGCATCCCACCCTCTGTAATATTTTGGTTACCTCATCCATATCCGTGAGGTGGTCATTGAGACATGCAGGCAAAACCTTGTACTAACAACGTGTGAAGGAACAGTTTGACCTTCTTACTACCTCAGCGCAGTCATGTCACGTTATGCCAGATGAAAATCCAATAACCTTTGCATCATTAGCGCTGTTGGCTACAGAGAGCGTAAGCGTGGAAATAACGTTCACCTGCACTTGCACATCAGCAGCAGCTGCGAGTGTAAAAACACCGGCAGGCTTCAGACCTGCACAGTCAGGATCCGAGGAGCTGCAAAATCTCCGCGAGACGTCAAAGGTGAAGCGGAAAGCTCATCAGTCTGGATTTTGTGCTGCAGATTGTAATTGCTGCGCCGCTATTGTTGGACTGTTTGCCATGCTGTGTTGTGTTCAGGCTCTGGTGCAAAATTAATTGCTTGGGTTTCTATTGTTATTTCTTGGAAATTTTGGTTGGGTGGAATAATTGCAGTGGAAAAAAAAAGAATGACGACATATGGGAATTACGAGATCCTGATAGATGACCTTAACCTAGCATTGTGTTGTTATTCATTTTTTTAAACCGCGTATGATATTCACGGTCGCAGGAGTTAAGGCTGAAATATCACCAGATCTGAGCTGACTTTGGATGAACGGTGCACTGCACCCTGGATTGGTCGCCAGTTAATCACGGGGCACATATAGAGACAGACAAGTATTCTCACCCACAATGTCACTGAGTGGGAATTGAATCGATGCTGGTGGCACAGAGGTCAGGCGAGTGAATGCAATAGAGCAACTTGAGAAATGGTTTTATCGCTAAAATGATCTTACAATTACAGTATCTCCTGATCGACGTACTGGAAGACATATTCAGCATCAGTATCACGTAACTATGTCATCAATTCATCAAAATTCGTCAAAAAAAGGGAAAACATTTTACATTTGTCTACGATGAATAGAAATAAAACATCAAACGCAACGAATTATACATTGAGTATTTACAACAGCCACAATGCTATAGACAAGTGTGATTAGCTTAATGCTAACAGACAATACAAAATGCCATAGATGGGATGTTTGAACACAAATTGAGACGCAAACTTAGATATTGTAACATTACTCACAAGCATATAGTCCTTTTCCTCTGAGAAGGATGCCTGATATGATTGCAGCTTACTGGGAAATTGTGATCGGCTCCTTCATGTATGTCTGTTTGTCTGTATGAGTGTTATACTGCCCCAGGTGGCCAAAGCGTGTACACTAGAAGGAGCGGCACAATGCCCTTTGAACTGAAACAAAAAATGTGGCAAAAATGGTTTAATTCTTGACATTCTATTTCATGATGTCATAACAATATATAGTTTACAATAGCATATAGCATATATACTATAACTAATAGTTATGGGTCGTGACCGAAAGAACAAGATCCCGGATACAAGCGGCCGAAATGAGTTTCCTCCGCAGGGTAGCCGGGCTCTCCCTTAGAGATAGGGTGAGAAGCTCGGTCATCCGGGAGGGACTCAGCGTCGAGCCGCTACTCCTCCACGTTGAGAGGAACCAGTTGAGGTGGCTCGGGCATCTGGTTCGGATGCTTCCTGGACGCCTCCTTGGGGGGGTGTCCGACCGGCGGGAGGCCCCGGGGACGACCCAGGACACGCTGGAGAGACTACGTCTCTCGGCTGGCCTGGGAACGCCTTGGGATCCCGGTCGGAGGAGCTGGGTGAAGTGGCTGGGGAGAGAGAAGTCTGGGCTTCCCTGCTAAAGCTGCTGCCCCCGCGACCCGACCTCGGAAAAGCGGAATTGAAGACGGACGGACGGACGGACTATAACTAATGTAGGCTATTTGTCTTGTTAAAAAGCAATTTTTTAGGGGGAGGCCGGAGCAAGAATGACATGTTCATTGTTGTCAGAGTGTCCTACATTTGTGGTTTATTAACACAAAGTAAAAACGATCAGCCCCACTACATGTATTAACTGTATTGTGATAAGAGATTAAACTGGAAAATGTTGTTTAGATCTGTATTATTAGGACTGTACATGGAAGACAATAGACATATTCACACATTATTTTTTACATGTCAGAAAGTGCACACAGTGCAATATATCATGATATTTTATCCCACCCCAACAAATAGCCAAGTTAGTGTGCTGCATTAAATTGTAAGCTTTTTCATATTGGGACCATTTCAGGTTTTAGACACGGAACAAAAATATCAATGCCACTTTTTCTTCCCCTTTTTGTCATGAGCTGACCTCGAAAATAAAACCCTTTTTTTCCCCCTCCTGATCCATTTTTCACAACTGTCTAAACCAGTGTTAGTGAGCACTGCTCTGTCGCCAAGAAAATCCATCTGTCTCACAGTTGAGGCATATTATTTCGGTGATTAGACAGCATGACTATTGCACAGTTCATTTATGAACAATGCATGAGAGAAATAGGCCTTTTGTGTATATACTATATTAAAAAAAAAAAAAAACAAAAAAAAACGTGAGAATGTGTGGGTTGAATAGTCTTGGGCTTTCTACAAGAGTTCCTCTGAGGTTTTATTTACTTTTTCTAATTTCATGGCAGCACGGGCCGCACACGGTCCCCGGGCCGCAGGTTCCCCTCCGCTGACCCTCACAATCTCGAAGTGCAGCACATCTAATCTGTGAGGTGTTTTGCTTCCCTTATATAGCGACACAAGCACCTCAGTCTGCTTTTTTAGATTCTTATCATTTTTGTTTAGTGCCTTCAGAATGCGATGATTTGAATTTGAGTTCTATTCATATCATCCTCCATCCCGGTGGTGAGAGATTTGTCGAGGCTATGTCACTTACTTCACAATGAATATGATAATGTCTAAATGTACGACTGTGACAATCCTCTGCGCGATGATCTAAAATGTAGGCTATAAATAGCGCCGCGATGCACCTGTTTACAATATCCTGTGAAAGAAAAGATAGCAGCTATTGTCTCCTAAGGAAGAACGTGCGAGATTGTTCTTGGCAGTGGGTTTCATCAGCGTGAGGCTCTATTACTTCCAGTTACTGTCAGTGTGTGTGTGCGTGTCCGGTTTCGAACTTCCAGCCCAAGTTCTATCACCACTGACAGCTTCGCGGAGAACATTTTTTTCCAATGCTGGATGGAGAGAACTTCACCACTAATGAGTTGGGAAATAGACACTCGTGTACACACACTTAGTCATCTCCATCGGCTGCAGTTAGCGTGATGTTGCTTTTCATTGCATTAGCGCTCGCTAGGCTTCACGCGTGCAGGAGGAGACTTCAAGTTTGATTCATTTCGTAAAATATGCATAGGCTGTTTTTGTGCATAAATGCTGGCTTTTCACATTATCTTCCCTCGACGGTGGTTTCATTGCTATGCCAAGGCGTCCAATTTGTTATGGTGGGGGGGTTGCGCTTATCTTATTTGGGTTGGGCTCATTTGGAGACGTACTTTGCAACTAAAAAAGAGATTTATTTTGATGGAAGAGAAATTAAAAGAAGTGTAAACTGGTTTTAGGTTAATTTAATGATAGCAGTGGGTGGGTCATAGTAGATAAACAGTTTGTAATTAAACAAATGGTGAAAGTATAACTTTAATGACATCACAAGTCGCAGATCATTTGATTGTTTTATTTGTGTGGTGTATTTTCTTGATTTTCAAAGTTTAAGTCATTGCTTTGAAACAATGCAACGATACGCAAAAATCATATGTTAAAACTCCCGATTTCCATATTCATCTATGCTTTGTCTGTGCTGTTTATTATCCTGTTCATGGCTACCAAAAACATCCAATCTGAACACATCCATGGCCGTTTGTGCTTGATGCATTGAATGGGAAGTGTGAGTTTGTTTACTGAGCTACGACAGGACCAGCAGTGCCTTATTTATGTTGTACATATAATTATCAGTATCATACTCTTAACTAGACGTGCATTTTCTGGAGGAATTGCACGTGAATGCTGTTATTTGAATGCTTTGGAATTACATTGAAATATGTAAGCTATTATTTGTTATTAAATATAATTTGATTGCCAAGTTAAATTAGTGAAGGTTGTCATTGATAACAGATTGGGAGGGAAAAAAAACGTAGGAAAGTGAAATGACGTTGAATATAATGAATGTTATGTAATTGGACAATGATTATTATATGAAATTGAACTTGGGCTAAAATCTGTTCAAACCAGGATAAGTGGAATAATACTGAACGCTGTCATTAAAGATGAATAGGGATGTTGTCATCATTTGTGAAATCATTATGCATTTTATGATATGATATTGTATATGCTTATCATCATGCATTTACAACATAGGCCTACAGTTGGGACTCGAACCGACCACTTGGTATCGGGACAAACCGCTGTGCAAACTGAGCCACCGCGACAAAATGAAACACCTTGGAAGGATGATGAGTGGTTTTAAGGTAGTGGAATGGTGACTTAGAAAATTGTACGTACTGTATGTGCCATTGAAAATGAATGGGGAGTTGTTGTTTTTTTTATGTAAAATATTAAATTGTGTGAAAACTGTACACACGTGGAATGAGAAAAATGATAACCCGGTTGTTGTGAATTTTTGTAGCATGTTGAAATTGGAATGCTGTAAACTGGATTTATTATGTGCGAATTCATAGAGGACAAAAAAGGTAGGTCTGTCCCATAGAAAAAGAATGGGGACATTTTTTTAATATAAAATATTAACCTGAATGAGAAAAATAGTACCCCAGTTGGCGAGGTAGGTTCAGCATTCACACAAAAATTAATATGTATCGTAAAAAGTAAAGGTATGAAATCAATAGGCCTCATTCACAATTTTGTTTGCGTTCCTAATTTGTTTCCTAATGAAGAATGCTGCATTCAAGAGGTGAAAAGAGTGTTGTTCTCTGGCAATGTGCACTAGCACACAAATCGAAGAGGGTAGCACTTAAATGAATTAAAGTGAATCATTGGCCTAGAGGCTAAAGAAAATTAATGGTACAGGAAGTTCATACTAAAACATTTGTTGTTTTTTTTCCCATCCTTCCATCCATTTTCTATTCCACTTGTTCCCATTAATGACACGGCTACCCCAAATGAACTGTGGGGCGCTAACTGGTAACACAAACAACCGGTCACACTCACGTACACATCTATAGTCAATCTCAGTGACGTGCGGCGACATCATGGCTGGTGAGGCACACAATCCGATATAAAAATATGAACACAAAAAATGAAGGTTAGCCTATGATTCAATTTGGACCTTCATTGAAACATCTTTTTTTTCAAAGCTTTTAATTATTCTTCAATCACAATTCCACACTGTTCAACTAAAAAGAAACACAAAATTATTTCCGGTTTAAGATGGTCTGCACGTCCTCATCCTTGGACAACCCTGCACTTTCTATCGCTTTTCTAGCCGATAAGGAAGACTAAATATATCACACACATTCATTAAATATATTAAACAGACTATATGACTCTCAAGCCCCCCTATGTATTTGAACAGTATTTTTTTTTTAGCTATTTTAATGATATTACTGCATTGAAAAAGACAATTTATGTAAAGTGCGAACCAGAGAACTAAAATGGAAAATAACATAATCATTATTAGGTTGTTTTACTCTTCACATGCAAGGGAGGGGAGGCAGACAGAGTACAAACCATTACTCCACTGTGTTGCCTGCCATTGTATCAAAATTAAAGGAAAGGACAAGTTAGTGAGGTGGCTCGGGCATCTGATTCGGATGCTTCCCTTGGGAGGTGTTCCGGGCATTACCCACCGGCGGGAGGCCCCGGGGACGACCTAGGACACGCCGGAGAGACTACGTCTCCCGGCTGGCCTGGGAACGCCTTGTGATCCCGTCGGAGGAGCTGGCTGAAGTGGCTGGGGAGAGGGAAGTCTGGGTCCCCCGCGAGCCGACCCCGGATAAGCAGTAGATGATGGATGGATGGACAAGCTAGTATATTTGCGGTGCGCAACTCGTAAGTGCTTTACAGCGACATAAAATTACAAGAAGGCAAATGAAATCATTTAATAAAACTCGTAAAAAATAATTCAGTAATTACATTAAAAGCGAGTTGTGCACAGCAACATGCATCATGGACAGCTACATAGAACCGTTTTCATCCTGGATTGTACAGGCCCATATGTTTACGTATATACATGCAGTACATATACTGTATAATATACAGTATATTTACACTGTATATAAAAATAAGTACAGTACAAAGCAATATACTCAAAAATCCGTACCTTGTTCATTTGTCAATAATGTTTTTCATTTTTTTTACTTTCAAGGGCACATAGATGGCTGGTTGATGCTAGCAGCATCTGAATCTAATTATGCTGATGGTTGAGAGACTGTAAAAGCTGCGGGTCATTAGCTCTCATAAAGGTCTACATGCCCCCCTTTCCCCCCCTACCCTCTTTGAGTGACGTATTGCTGAGGACAGGGAGATCCATCTGATGCATTTTTATTATGGACTCTGCAATGACTGCATTGGGGGTTGGGGTAGTGGTCGATGAAACTAAAGCTGAGGGAGTGTCGGGAGTGCATTGTTTTTTCAGCTGTCATCCTACGGTTGAGCCAATTCTCCACCCCGGATTGTTTATCTGCATAGTGACGCGCCATTGTCGGCGTAATGACCACTTTTTCTGCGCGGGAAGGAGCCGGCAAATAATACAAAACAACATGTCTTTGGCTGCTTTATTGTAGTCCCACAATGCTGCGAGACAGGGGTCAAAGCCAAGTCAGTGCAATTTTCCTCACCGCTCTGCCTGACACATTTTTCAACTGAATTTGCCAGGGTTTGTCCCGGCAAAGTGATGCCGTGTCTAAAGAGGTTTGGCGTCATCTCGCTCCAGACGAACTGACAAAATGTATATTCACTTCATTCCGATCATAAGGGATCATCATTCCTGGATTTGAATGATACTTTGTTTGAGGCGTTTTGGGTTAGATGCTTTCAGAGGTCATCAACTTGTCATATCAGAGCTGTAACAGAATATATATATATATATTTATTTATTTCTTTATTTTTTACTTTACATATGAAAATGTAAACCAAAACAGTGTAGGACATTCCACACAGCGCAAAGGATTACTCATATCGATCCGTAGGTAAGTAAATGCTATTTTGCTGCAGATCGTTAAAAAAAAAGGATTTTCCAAAATGAAGATCTTAATTATCCTTGAAAATGACACCTAATCCTTAAAACCCGTCTTAAAAGTGCCGCAGAGACAATAAACAAGCCTTCTATATTTCCTTCCAAAGAAGTCAATGTTTCATTTTGTTGTGTATAGATGGTGGTCTGTGCGGTTAGCACAATTTCCCTCAAATCTCTGAGGTTTGGGGTTTGAATCTTGGCTCTGGGCTTCCTGTATATTTTGAATTGGGGCTGGGCAATAAAAATGTGTGATTTTGAATTTGGCTTCTCACCATCCTAAAAACATTATAAACGGATTAAAATGATAAACGTGCCGAATTTGACTGTTTATATAACTATGTTGGGACATGCAGTACGTGATTCTGCCTTCACTGAGCTGACGCTTTGCTCTTTAATGACACCCCAGTTGAAGTTTACTGTAAAACTATAAACATGACAAAAATACACATAGTGTGTATTTAAATAAGTAGGGAACATACTGCTTTTAGAAACATCGCTAATGCTAGCAGTCAATGTGAAATCGACACGCTAGCTAAAAATTAGCACCATATTCTGAATGTGATATTCCTTCAAATAACAAATATTCACACACAATTGCTGTTGTAAGGTGATAATACAAACAGTTAGACATACATTCTTTCTAATTTATGAAAAACAAATTAATAGTTAAATCACAAATTTATTTTACTCTTTATCTTCATGTAAATGTATATCTCCATGCAGGCATCGCACCACACTGCCTCCAAGAGGCCAAGGTGCACATAGCAGGAACAGCAGGTATTTATTTTTTATTTATTGTATTGCTATTATTCTAATATATTTCACAAATAGTACGTTTTAAATTCAGTGAATAGTCGTGTTTATTAATTGTGATTTTAATGTAACTCAAAAATAATTGTGATTATTATTTTTTCCACCATAATTACCCAGCCCTTATTTGAATATTCTGGCCTCGGTTGGACATTTTAAGTGAAATTGTTTTTAAGATAATTGCTATTTTGGCGTTGTTGGCACGTTAAAGGCCATTATTGAAATGTGGCACGCATGTTGCACACATTTGTCAAAATCGTAAGGTAAGGTGTTATTTACTGCTATACTGTCATATTTATTTCCAGGTTGTCATCTTTTTAGCATTCCTGCCATGGAATAAGTCTACCTCCTCCAAACAACATAGATTGGGTTATTTTCATTCGACTGCGCGCGGGCAAAAATGTTGTTGAATGTGATTCAAGACCTGATCCTGGCACGTACTGAAGGTAAGGAACACTTCTGTCTACTTTTGATGTGCTTCCATTTTTTCCCCCCTCTTGGATGTGAAACAAAGCGGCGAGTTGGACGTGAGCCACTACGCAGATGAGTAGCACAGAAAATGATCGTTCTGAGCATCAATGCAGTAGTGATTCAGGTGCCGGGGAGCCTGACTGCTGCAGCTCCTCTCAAATATTTTCATTGCAGAGCAAATTCAGACGTCTCGGAGTAGTGAATATGCTTTTAACCGTTTTTTACTTGGTGCACATATTTCAGGCAGAATTTGCACCGAGCTACCTGCCGTACGAGTGAAGATGTCTTTAATCCTCAAAGTCGATACGCAATCATGTCAATGGTACAGTGTGGCTTTGAAAAACTGTACATTACTTGAAAGCACAGAGAACTCATTTATATGCTGATTTCAAATTGATTTTTGTCTTCCATCTACCGTCTAATTTTCGCATATACAGAATAACATCATGCGGCAATTTTTTTTTTAACTCCCATGTTTGCAACGCAATCCTCTGGAGGCGGTATTAAGAATTGGACTAAATCTAAGTCCACTAAAGGTCCAGGTACCAAAACCACAGGCAGCCGTTTACACTCACATTCACACCTATGGACCAATTTAGAATCTTCAATGTAGTTGATCTGACTGTCTTTGGTATGCGTGAGGAAGCCAGAATACCCAGAGGAAACCGAGAGAACATGCTCTGCACAG
This sequence comes from Vanacampus margaritifer, assembly GCF_051991255.1. Lineage (NCBI taxonomy): Eukaryota > Metazoa > Chordata > Actinopteri > Syngnathiformes > Syngnathidae > Vanacampus > Vanacampus margaritifer. Next base: position 9,962,188 of record NC_135439.1, read on the forward strand.
AGATGTTCTAATGAAGAGTCGAACCCGGGGATCTCTTTATGTGCTGCGCTAACCACGACCATCACCATGCTGCCACAGTAGCATTGTCTATTTCACAGCATGAAGAAATTAAATCATTGTTCTAGTAAAAAAAAATATGTAGTGCGAGCAACATTTGTGTCAGATTTTAGACATGGACGATTACTGAACCTCATTAGACCTCATTTCAGACAGCATCAAATGATTTACTGCTTTCTTTTTTTTTGCTTTTTCCTTTAGCTTTTTTTGTAAAAGATGGATGATGATACAAGAAGAACTTGAGAAGTGGAAAAAATATAACATTATAATGACATAAACTGACTTAACATTGTGAAGCACTGTGAAAGTACTCTCGTGTGTTTAGAGTGTTTTGGTGTCATGGTAGGTTTACACTTGATGTTGTTTGTTCCTATTCCTGGTAGTGAAAGTACTTGGAACTATTGTGACTGGTGTTGTGCATTTAATTCTCTTCTGTTTGTGCTATTTGATAAACAACACTAAATGGACGAATACTAAAGATGTTAGCTTGCTATAATCATTCGTTCTTTTCTTCTTTTTTTTAAGACAGTAAGGTTTGTAATTACTGTACTCTTTTTTTTTTTTTTTTTTACAAGTTTCGGCATTCCCTGCCACCTTCCTCAGAAGCAAAACAAATGATTGTATAAACTAGAAGACAAGATGAACATTATTAACAATAACCAACTGTTAGCTTTGTGTGCTATCTGCCATATTAGGGGGGGGGCAGATTTTCCTAATTAAAAACCTGAAGACTACAATTTTGTTGAAAATCAAATGTACAATTCTCACCAGGAACTTTAATCACTAGTCAATTTAGCTGTGTTATTACTTTAGCTAATGCTAATAAATCTATCTTGGTTGACAGTTCAACAGCTGTAAAACAACAATCTACTCACCATTATCCAACCTTTTTTGCTCGGTCCCGGCAGCTATTGGAAGCTATTTCACGCCGGACCCACATTGTAACATTGGACGTAAGCCGCCAGAAAAGTTCAGCTTGCATTGCATCTGAAGACCGCGGCGCTATAGTAGACTGCATTTCCCATGATTCTTAGACACAGAAGCAGGAAGTAGTCATAGTTCAGACGAAAACGTGTCTGCTAGCGATTTATCAGTTATATTCCTTTTAAATTGGTTTATTGATGAATCGCTATGACAACTGTGTACACAAAAAAAATAATGAAAAATAAAATTAAAATAAAAAATAAATAAACACTGGCAAAAAAACAACAGAGCTGGCAAAACACAAGTCTTAAAACTGGCTCAAATCTGGTTTGCTAGCTAAATGTGTGGTGGGAGTTGTGACGATAAGATGGGTCTTCAAAAGTTTTATTTAACTTAACACAGTCCTTCCACAAGAGCAGAGAAATCTCATTGCGCCTAATCAGTCCTCTAAGCCTCTTGACTTTTCTATGCTGCCTTGTTCATTTAATGTCCAAACACTGTCAAGCACTGTTAAACACTGCCTTGACGCAAAAAGTCTACTCTCATGGAAATGGAGTTGGAGTGTGTCTGAAAAGTCATGCAATCTAATTAGTAGGGTAAAAAAAAAACTTTTATTTTTTACAGCGCAGCCTTCAAATTTGAACGCCTCTCAGGGATGTTTTATGTTACATTCGTGGTTAACGTACCGGTTAAATGACAGTTAATGTTTAAAGCTGAGATGGTAACTTTGCATTATTACAGTGAATAACTTCTATTTACACTTTCTTTTTTTTTATGATAGTTAGGAATGATGAAATGTTACTTACCTTGGAGCTTCTACTTCACTCTAGCAATAATACATTGATGCCAAGGATTTTGTTGAACAATTACATACTTGTACAACAGGCATGTTTTGTGACAGGACTCTCCATTTTTTTTTAAAGACCTTGCTGTGGGAGCATGTCAGAGGAAAGTAAAATTAATTAAAAGTTTAACTTTGGTACTATTTCCTACAATATTCTTGAGAGGACACTTATCACAGACATCTAAGACGGCACATGTGAAAGCCTTAAACTTGAGTTACCAATGTAATAGTGCGAACATAATACTTTCTATTACGGTGCATGCGAGGACAGGGACACATTTCCTGTTAGCAATCGTTTTTTTCCATCTGCATATTTCATTTTTTATAATAGATTTGCTCAAATGGATCTACAGGCACCTGCCCAGCAGCGCTGCTTGGCTACTGCTGCTTTGTGCTCGCTCGCCAGCATTCGGCTGCATTCCTATTCTGGGCTGTCATTTTTCACCAGCACAATAGAAGTTGAGCACGCAGCAAAGTATAATATTCTCTGACTGCATGAAGCACATCTCATTAATAGCATGCAATGGTGTTACTTAAAGGTGTCGCTGATGATATATATGTCACGTGACTGTGACTTCCACTATAGAGTTTACGTTTGCTGTGAGACTACTGCTGTGATTGCCATGCCAACGTGGCCGGATGTGAGCGCACATGCCAAGCAGAAAGCAGCGATGTTGGCGTTCTACTCTTTAAACCCATAAAGCAGATACACACCAGCCAGATTTTTGGGAGGCATTTTTAGAGACTGGATTGGAGGAAACAATCAGCTAAAGTGGAACGCTTCTGAGAACCACTCGACCTAAAATGCAAAAAGTGGTCCAAAAATCAAACAAGAATCATGACTCGACTTCAGTCTCTTCCTGGGTGCTAAAACATTACTAAAATAGAGATGTATGTATTTTTCAATATTTTAAAGGAGCTAGCTCGGCTGGTATTTTAAATAAGGGCAACGAGTTGTTCTATAAATTGTGGCACCCAGGGAAGAGGCTGTCTTGCAGTATTGGCATAGCTAGCTAGGTAGCTGTTTTTTTGTTTTTTGTTTTTAAAGACATATCCCCCCCCAAAAAAAATGAAATTGTCATCTTTCAGTACTATAGTTCTCTTTGTTTTCATAATTTTCAAACATGTATAACATAATTTGAATTCACATTTCTGGGTCTTTCTCGCTAGCTAGCTATAGTTAGCTATACCTAGCTATAGTTAGCTATAGCTAGATAGCTGTTTTTTGTTTTGTTTTTTTGTTTGTTTGTTTTTTTAGTTTTGTTTTTTTAGTTTTGTTTTTTAATCCCTTTTAGCCATGCCCCCCAAAAATCAGGTAAACTAAAATTGTGAAAAAAGTTTAACTCTATCTTTCAGTTTTACTGTACAACTCTGAATTCACCTGTACTGGATGTGGTGTCATAAATACAATGTATATAAGGTCTCCTCTCTCAATCTTAAAATATTAAAACAGTCAATCTTAACTTTCATACCAAGTGACGAATAGGTACACAGGAGTCTTACATCTTCTGTTCAAGTCTGTAACTTTTTGTTCCCCTTTTTCTTATCAAACATATTCACAGCAAAGGCAGTCATTTTATGTCTCCAACTTCACATTTTTAGGTGGCTTTGGTATATTTTGCCCTCCTCCCCCAAAAAACATGTATTTCACAATGTACGACCTCAGAGGTGTCCCACTTCAGAGGATCCAGTGTGCGTGACTGACTAAGGTGTAATAATGCATGTGATGTGCTCCCAGAAAGGATTCGGGCATCTTTCAAGTTGACTTTTCTTCCGTTTCTGCCACACAGTGTGACCACATGTCCCAACATCTGTCAGATCTGAGACTCCCTTTGCCTTAAACGACACCAGCTAGTACCAGGAGGGCGGCGAAGGCAGCAACGTCTGAATTATTGACAGAAGTCTTCGTTTTAATGACTCCAATACAAAAGGGACTGAGGGGATTGTCAGGGGTTTTGGTGGGAGTGAGGACACGAATGCATCATCTTATTTATAGGCACAATTTGTCCAAACATCCAAACAAGCTTACTCCGGTCCCTTCTGGTGATACCACTTGGGCCCACAAGAGATCACGGTGAGTCAGTGTAGCACGACAGAGACAAACATGTCCCCGCATCTCCTTCCCGCACTTGTCGCTCCGCAGCGGCCTGCAACACGGGAGGGAAGAGCAGCCGAGCGCCGTCACGCTACAGAGAAAACTCATTTTGGCTGTTTGTAGCTGCGTTAGCTCCTTCTTACTTTGAGACAAATGAGGGGAGGAAAATCAGTCAGTTGTTAAAGTGAGAGCCGCGCCTTTCAACCCGTACTGGAAAAGTCAGCCTTTCGTCATGCCTGGGAATAGGAGTGAACTCCACAACTTGGTGCACTCCGTGGCCCCTTTTGACTTGTGAAGTAGTGGAGTATGAGGCACTCCTTCTATAAGGACATTTGCAGCGCACGGACATTAGTCATCTGCACGTGCACGGCCATAATATAGGAGGGTTTTATCCAGATCCAGAATTTCTTCCGGATTCAAGGAAGCTAATAAATTCTACCTAAACACGAGGTACTAAAATGCAAAATGTGGTCCGAAAATCAAACAAGAATCATGACTCGACTTCAGTCTCTTCCTGGGTGCTAAAACATTACTAAAATAGAGATGTATGTATTTTTCAATATTTTAAAGGAGCTAGCTTGTTAGCTAGCTCTCGGCTGGTATTTTAAATAAGGGCACCGAGTTGTTCTATAAATTGTGGCACCCAGGGAAGAGACTGTCTTGCGGTGTTGGCATAGCTAGCTAGGTAGCTAGAGAGCAAATGGCAACCTTATTTGGTAACATTTGACAGAGCTAAATGAGAATGAGCAACTTACTACTAAATTTGTATTGGTTCCAAATGCGGAAGATGAAAGATGGTTTGACATTGTAGCTTAAGAACGGATTAAACATGTATGACCTTTTAAGCTAAAACGCCAATATTTGCTCATTTAAATGATCAGAAGGGGTGGCGTGGTACCCAAGTGGTTAGCGCATCCGCCTCACTCTTCCAAGCTTCCCTCCCAACCAAAGGCAATAGAAGTGATGACCATGTCTGGTCGGTGCTGGATTTCACTTTCCTTTCTTTTCTTTGGTCCTTCCTCTGGTCTCCTGACGGCCTCACGACTCTGGCTGGAAGTGTTCGGTTTAGGTGAACGGTATGGGATTTTTTTTTAACTCTTTCACTGCCATGGACGTTAAAAGACGTCATCCAATTTTATTTTATTTTTATTTTTTGAAACGGGTGGAGGAAAGCCTTGGCCAGCTGTGGTGAAAGTTTCAAGCAGATCTAGTTAGCCTAATGACTATTTTTGGCCCCTAGATGGCAGCAATGACTCTCTTTTGACAAGATTGGGTAGGCGTTAGTAGAAGACGTGAGGCGGAGCTAGAGGGGACAATGGCTGGGGAAGGGAAGAGAACATGGCGACCGGTTGCAAGCAGCTCATCGCTCGAGCAGTTTTTTTCAAAGACGAAAAGCATCGACCAACGCTAAAGAGCACATTGATGACGACGATGATCATCATCGATGATGATGATGGTGACTCCGAGGTTGGAAGCATTGAGGCGGCAGTAGAAGACGTGAGGCGGAGCTAGATGCTGAAGAAGCGAACAATGGCGACCGGTTGCAAGCAGCTCACACTTGGGAATTTTTTTCAAAGACGAAAGGCATCGACAAACGCTAAAGAGCACATTGATGACGACGATGGTCATCATCGATGATGATGATGGTGACTCCGAGGTTGACGCCGAAGTTGGAAGCGCTGACGCGGCGGCTATGACGACGTCATAAAGGTTCACGGGCTATCGATGCTAACACCGGAAAACGCGGAGCTCAGGCAGACGTTCAATCGGACGACGAAGAGTACCCCGAGTCCAATGCATATTCATCGGAGGAGTGGGTACAGTCTGCCAATTTGCTATTTATTCCCCGGAAAAAAAGGCCATCAAGAAAGTGTAACGTCTGCATGCGAAACGGACAATCGAAGTGAAACTACTCTGTTGTGCAAATCCTGCTCCGTCTCCTTGCACGCAGGGCAGTGTTACAAAAAGAAAAACTGTATTTGGAACATCCACATAATTGTAAATAGTACCACAGTTGCACACATTTGTAAATAGTTTGCGAAATTGTTTTGTCAAATTGTTACACTGTTGAATGGAAATAAATGTATTTTGCAATCTAAAAACACTTTTTCATTGTTGGTGGTAAGTGTTTTACAGAAGTAAAGCACTGTTTAGGTGTTTGTGGCATCATTCATGGACAAAAAGAAGTGTAGAATTCACTAGAGTGCATGAAATAACATCGTTTCACAAAAAGCTCTTTTTCTCCACTTTTTGTTTCAAAACAGAGCATTTCGGTGAAACTAACCATTTTCTATTGTTGATTACTGAATAACGGAATAAGGTAGAAACAAAATTTTTTTTCTGATGAAAGATGAGAGTTCAAATCTTTCATTTGGTAGTATGTGTGTTTCCATAGTCCAAACACCACATTTTCTGTGGACCTTGAAAGATCAGTCAAAATGCTTAAATCGGCTGGCACTGGCGACGTCCCGTTTCTGAAAACGTCTGGCAGTCAAAGAGTTAATAGGTTTTAGGTGAACTAATGAATACACACACACACTCGCACGCACGCACACACGCACATACACATACTCACCCACATACAAAATAAATAAATAAAAGAGAGTAATGATGATGACATATCAAATCGGTAAAATTACCGAATGAACAATACTGAGCTCTCCGGAAAAAAGAAAAAAGAAAAAACAAGAAGTGATGACCAGAGGATCAACATGGACATCAAATGTCCTCACTACGTTTTCTACCAGTATGCACACATGCAAAGAAAAATAAATTTAGAATTCTCAGGATTTTCTGGGTGATATTGTTCTATTCCGTGAGAACAAGATGGAAGCCCCAACCGACTGCTTGACTTATGGCTTCGGGCATTTTGTGGCGAGGAGCCGTGCTCAAACCTCTCCGAGTCGGACTGCGGTGCTAACTTTTAAGGAGGATCCGTGCCCGAGACATGGTGGAGCAATTTCTGCATCATCGGGTCAAATTCGATTTCAACCCTCTGAGCTCCCTGCAATTTGACAGCATCTGGGAAGGGGAAATCAAGTGTGAAAGATGCTGTGAGTGTAGTGCTGAGCAACAGATCCGTGCCTATTTCAGTTCTGCACGCAGCTCTGGTGGAGGTGCAAGGAATCCTGAATTAAACACTTTGGGGATTACGCAAAAGTATTGGGACCTGGTTTATTATAGCTTGAGATTTTTTATTATATATATTTTTTCCATTTTAACTTTTTTTTTTTTTACTGAGTTTTAATTAGTTTGAGGGATTGTTTGTAAGTTTTAGTATTAGATCTGTTTTTTTTTTTAAAGTAAATTAAGTATTTGTTGCGTATAAGATTTACCCCCCCAAAAAATAAAAAATAATAATAATAATCACAAAAAGTAGATGTTATTCCCTGTCTGTCAGAAGTTTTATTTGTGACACTGGATGGATGGATGGATGGACAGGCGGAAGGACGGATGATAGATAGATAGATAGATAGATAGATAGATGGATGGATGGATGGATGGATGGATGGATGGATGGATGGATGGATGGATGGATAGATAGATAGATGGATAGATAGATGGATAGACAGGCCATTAGCTTGATAGCTAGTTAGCTTAATAGCTAAACTGCTATCGTGATAGCTTGCTAGCTTCATAGATAGATAGATAGATAGATAGATAGATAGATAGATAGATAGATAGATAGACAGGCCATTAGCTTGATAGCTAGTTAGCTTAATAGCTAAACTGCTACCGTGATAGCTTGCTAGCTTCATAGATAGATAGATAGATAGATAGATAGATAGATAGATAGATAGATAGATAGATAGACAGGCCATTCGCTTGATAGCTAGTTAGCTTAATAGCTAAACTGCTACCGTGATAGCTTGCTAGCTTCATAGATAGATAGATAGATACATAGATAGACAGGCCATTCGCTTGATAGTGAAGACATTTAACATTTTCAATTTGATGTTTTACTGTTTTTGAATTTACTTATAGGCATATCAATGTGATATAATCATGAGTGTTTAAAAGAATACAGTGGGATGGTGATTTTGTGAACTTTATTTGATCTTCGTACCCTCAAATGCTGTTGGAGGGGCAATGTGCATGATGTTGTCAGAGTCTCTTGTCACTTAGGGACTGAAGGTCTGGGGTCAGATTTTGATTACTTCTGTTCCCCCAATCAAGAAGGGGAACTGTATAAAGATGTCTGTTTACCATCAACTTTACACCTTTGTTCAATCTAGGAGATGACATGTCTGACCTTTGTTCAATCAAGAGCCGGGAGGAGGAACCTTTTATCTTTTTTGTATAAATGAGTCGATGTTTTGTAAATTGTGACACACTTGGGATCATCACGTTGCATTCTGATGTGATGTCCTGACTGTGTCTTTAGAGGCCTCTAAATAAATTCTTGCAGGAAAACTTCTTCATCAGATCCTGAATACAATTATTTGGACACGCAAAGATTACACTTAATATAGTAATCAAAATATTCCTTCAATAGCTAGTTAGCTTAATAGCTAAACTGCTACCGTGATAGCTTGCTAGCTTCATAGATAGATAGATAGAGAGATACGTACCATTCGTTCTCGCCAGAATGTGTCAAAGCACATATATGGTGTAGCAGGCTTAATGCATTTGGAAACTATTTTAAAATTGAAAGATTCATAATATGTCAAATCCACTTTTGTCGTGGCTCCCTGATATCCTCTGACACATTCGGGTCGTCCTGTCTCTGATACGGTTCGGATACTCCCTTCAAAGTCCGGAAATTGGCTAGATTGCCTTCTTACCCTAATTTGTGTCTTAGAACGGCGTTACGGGCTCTGGCTTCCAACTTTCCAGTTCTATACATCCAACTTTGTGGGGACAGTTTATCTTTTTTTTCTGTTCCCAGTGCGTCAAAGCAAGGTCCAGAAACGCATGCTTGGATGGGAGAATTTAACCTCAACCCCATCAAACAGTGACCTCGCCTGACAAAACGTCTCACAGACACTCCAGAGTCTTCCCAGAAGAGCGGAACATGTTATCGCCATAAAAGCGAGAATGCACTTTCTATTTTACTTACACTTTCACATCCTATAAGTGTAAAGGCCAGGTGTCCCAACACTCGTGCCAACATCACATATCTCCCAGGTGTTTTCCGACCCAGATGCTGTCATTCATTCCGAGTTTGTTCTGATGTTGAGTTGCGTCAGTCCCTAAAGCGGCACGAAACGCAGCCACCTGGCCGCAAAAGAGATGGCGGCATCGCGGCCCGATCTTGGCTCACCGTGCACGTCTTTTATCAGGCGCCACCTGTTCTGACCCTTGACTGGCTTCTCGAGAGCGCAGATGCAGAAAATGATGACGTCCCGGAGCAGACGTTTTGGGGGAGACTGTCAAAAGAGCCTGCCGACAAGTTGTCACGCCACCTCTCAAGCAGGGAATGAATAAAACATTCCTACCTGAAAGGAAGGCATATAATCTGCTCATGATGCTGTTTAGGCTTGCTTCTCGTTCTACATTATTTATTTTCGAGAACCGATATTTCTGTTATGACTCTCTCTCGCTTTAATTCCTCACTTTTATTGCAGCTGCGCAGCCAAAACCAAAAGTAAATAAGCATTCCATTGCCATAGCAGTCTACTCTAAGGTCTCACTTAAATCACTCCCTCAGCACTTCTCAAAAAACCTTCACAATGTTTAACCATCCTTTTGTAGCGACAAAATATTAGCAATTGAAATATTCCAGACCTCAAATTGAATGCGAGTTTTACTACTCTTGCAGCAGAGTAAGGTTTTCGAAACCTTTTTCTTTGCCCCAGAGTTTAATTAGAAATAAAATCCCTTTCCTTTCTTTTCTTTGGTCCTTCCTCGGGTCTCCTGACGGCCTCACGACTCTGGTCTAGAAGTGTTCGGTTTAGGTGAACGGTATGGGATTTTTTAATAGGTTTTAGGTGAAATAATGCATACACACACACTCGCACATACAATTTAAAATAATAATAATAATAATAAAAAAATAAAAAAATAAAAAAATAAAGGAGAGCAATGATGATGACATGTCAAATCGGTAAAATTACCGAATGAACAATACTGAGCTCTCCAGTAAAAAAAAAGAAAAGAAAAGAAAAAGAAATAAATAAAATCCCTTCCCCTCCTTAAAACCCCAAAAAACATATCATATATTGATATATGTGCTGAGATTGGCTGGCGACCGATCCAGGGTGTACCCCAAATCTTGCCCAAAGCCAGATGCTCTGTACTTAAGGACAAGTACAGATTGATAAGTAAAAAATTAAAAATAAAGAATCTGGTAAAAATAGAAATACTGATTAAACTAAAAAATAAAGTAGTAGTGCAGATTGTAATGAATTGGCCTTAAGTACAAAAATAAAACGCATGTTTTATTGTCAATTACATGCCATACCATATTTGATAACTTGGCCACTGTGTGGGAAAACAACCCCTCTGCACACAAAATCATTTCCCTATTAACTTGCATAATGCTTATTCTGAGAATATAAAAATAACTGCACACAGTGTTGCTGCAAGCTAATCTCTGACAGGATAATCAGGACTGAACGGCCAACAGGTCCTGCATGAGAAAAACAAAACAACACAACAAAAATGCTCAATTAGCTGTTGACGGCAACTGGGGAAAAAAAAACACCTTATCTGTATGCGTTTTTCAGATTAGATGGAGATTTTTTTTGAAAGTCTGATGCTCATGGTTTTGAGGCAACACCACAAATGATTCCTTTAGCCAAAAAAAATAAAAATAAAAATAAAATGTCTTAAAATAATGTCATGGATGGGGAATATCTTGATTCTTCAAATCTGTTGCATTATTGCCATTAACGCTACCTGCTTCCTGTTCCCTTCTTTTGCAGCTTGATTAGTCCCCAATATCTAAATCAATCAATCAATCAATCAATCAATCAAGCTCTCACCTCTCATTGACTTTACCTCTCCTTAAATGTTTTTTCTTCGTTGGGTTGTCATTTATTGCAGTTTAAAAAAGTAACAAGCAAAGTAACTACTTGTTTTCAAATGTCAGGAATAAAAGTAAAAATATTAATAGTCGAAAAAAGTACATAAAATTCTACTTAAGTACACAGTATCAATGAGTTTGTCCTTAGCTACTTCTCACCACTACAAATAAGGAAAATCGCTATTAAAAAAAAAATGGATGGATGGTTGGAGTGGCAGTTTCTGGTGAGTGCAATAAAAGTGGCCACACTGGGCAACATTTCCGGTTGCCGGCAATACAACCCCAACCCAAGAAAAATCCTACGTGAAATGGGTTATGGGGAATTTGTGCTCACTTGTAACTACATTAAATGGTGTCTTCAAGAAAAGAAAAAAGTGAGAATTTACTGTCCGGCTTCGCATATTATATTTATATATTTATACTATATTTTCTTTTTTCTGCGTAATTTCTCCCCTATATCCCCCCAGTAGCGTCTTTTTTTAGACATTATTTTCCCAGAAGGGCATTTTAATGGGCGTCAATTATACATGGGTTTTAGCTGGTGGACTGTAAAAGTAACAAAATACCAGCCGCAACATTATGACCAAGTGCGAAATACATCACATACAATACAAGAGCTGCATAGAAATATATTCTCCCTTTACAGCGATAACAATGTTCAGTTTTGATGAAGTTATTAATTTATCTCTTGTTTTTGTAGTACTGTACGGTTGTTGTACTGAATTGCATCACATTGAGAGCCGTGTCTAATATTTTGCTTAACTCTTTGACTGCTAGACGTTTTCAGAAAAGGGATGCCGTGGGTGCCAGCGGATTTTAAGCATTTTGACTGATCTTTCAAGGTCCGCAGAAAATTATGTTTCTGGACTATGGAAACACACATACTACCAAATGAAAGATTGGACTCTCATCTTTCATCAGAAAAAAAAGTTTGTTTCTATCTTATTCCGTTTTTCAGTAATCAACAATAGAAAATAATTAGTTTCACCTCTGTTTTGAAAAAAAAAAAACGTCTTTTAACGTCTTTGGCACTCCTCCATAGGATTTTACTAAACGTTATTTAAAGTTTTTGGCAGTCAAAGAGTTAAGGGGGAAGTCGACCCAAGCTTCAGAAAACAGATGAGCTGCGATGAGCAACTGTGATGTCATCTTCAGTCGACACCAAAAGTGGCAAAATGGCCGCCCCCTAAGATGGATAGAAAAAAAACGTCTGGCTTTTGCTTCATAACTCATATACCACAAATGTAATATTGCTCAGAATGTCACGTTTAGACTAGTGAGGTCACATATAACATATTATTGTCAAGAACTGTTTAATGTTGACTTCCGCTTTAACAGAGTCGCTTACATGAGAGAGATAAAAATATCAGGAACAGCTCGCCGCCACTAAAAGCAATATCACTAACTGCTCTGACTATTTATCTTTACGCTGCGGTGTTTTCTGTGGTTACGATGATGGAGCAACACAGCGGCATCAGATGAAATATTGACAATTTTGATTCCTTTGCTTTCAGAAGATCGATCGATGCTGTTTGTTCTCTGATGAATGTATCTTCGAAGCCCGAGAGATTTATGTCAACATGAATTCCGCACACATCCTCAACAAGCTTCAAGAGGCGGCCATACAACAATGTCAACAGCACGGTCATTATTCTTTTGGTGTTTTTTTTTTTATTTTTTTTTTTTATTGCTTCTCACATTTTTTTTAATCGATTACGGACCCCCCGCGTAGCAAAGTCGCCCATGTTTCTTTCATGATCTTTGCATCGCGCAACATTATTACCCAGCGTCGAACATTAGCGCCGCTGCACCAACATGCGACACCGCAGTGTGAGAGCACATCATTACTTTGATGAATGACATCATTTGCACAACAGTATGATTTAACTGTAAAAAAAAAAAAAAAAACACTCTGCTTCGCAGTGAGAGACGCATATGAGAAAAAATAACGCAATAAGAGACAGGATAGTGCCGCAGGAGTTATCGTTTCTTGTCTCAAGCTACTATTTGTTTTACTTGTTTGGGATTATTTGCATTATTACTTTTATTATTATGGGCCTTCTTATGCTCTTGGCTGCATGTGAGTTTAGATGCAAACGTCAAGCATGCAACAAAAATATATATAAGAAATGTGCACGGGCTTCAATCCATCAGAGGAATTAGACAAATATTCAGTACAAGCGCTAGTAGCCTGACAACACGGTTCTCCTTTGCACCCGCTGCCCATAGGCTTATTGACCATTTCATGGTTCTCTTTCAGCATTAATTATGCATGCATTCCAGTATTGCTCTGAGAATGTATCACACGCTGATATTTTTCATGCCTTTCTACACAAGGACAAAATAAAATTGAATCGAAGACGTTCTTCGTCATAGCTGTGCGCATCATTTCACTCCAAAATGAAATTAAATTATTAAATTGAAGCATGGATAAGGGTGAAGAAACACCACAGCGGAATTGGAGTTATCTCAACATTTTATGATTAAGATTCAAAAAACACTGGGAAGCTACTTGAATCTTAATAGAGAAACAGACAGCGGTCCTTGTACTCCAGAAAGTACACGGAAATATTTCATACATGGAGAAGAAATCAGCTTCAGACTGACTTGAAAGGGCTCAAGGAGGACGGATAGATGGATGGTTTTGGACGCTTTTGGGAAGATTAAACCAAAGTCATCTTGGATTAGAAAAACGGGAAGAGAAAAGAAAACAGAGAAATCTCAGGCTCCGAAGCGTACCACAGCCGCCTCACAGTTCTAATGTTGGGGGTTCGAATTCAGGTTCCAACCTTTCTGTTTGGACTTGCTTACATGTGTTTTCTCAAAGTTTAAATTGCCAATAGGTGAGAATGGGAGTGTGAACGATTGTTTGTTCATGTGCTCTGTGATTTGCTGACGACGAGTCTTGGGCGTGGCTCGCCTCTGGCACAAAGTCGGCTGGGATAGGCTCCAGTTCATCTGCCGGCCAAATAAGGACAAGCACGATATAAAATGGATGGATTTGATGTGTTCATGCGACAAATTCCACTTTTCATCCATCTATTTTTTATAGTGCTTGTCCTCACTCGTAACTCCCAAAACTCAACTTTAAATATAACTTGAAAGAACTACCAGAAAACAAATTTGAGTAAAATATGACCCAAATATAAATAACGCCTGTTCCTGCTGTGCACACATTGGCCTCTTAGGGGCACTGTGGTGCTGTACATGACATGCATAGTGTCCCTTAGGGACGTGAGTAATTGAGGAATGGCGGACCCAAATGCAGGACGTGACTCGACTGGTCACCATGACTGGACAGGACGTGACTAGACTGGTCGCCATGACTAGACAGGACGTGACTTGACTGGTCGCCATGACTGGACAGGACGTGACTAGACTGGTCGCCATGACTAGACAGGACGTGACTTGACTGGTCGCCATGACTAGACAGGACGTGGCTTGACTGGTCTCCATGACTGGACAGGACGTGACTTGACTGGTCGCCATGACTTGACAGGATGTAGCTTGACTGGTCGCCATTACTGGACAGGACCTGATTTGCCTTGACTTGCTGTGGAGTGGCTATGACTTGGCTGGGGTCTATGAATTGTCTGTGATCATGACGAAGACTTGCCTGTGACGATGGCTTGGCTGTGGCTATGACAAAGACTTGGCTATGATGAAGACGACGTGGCTGTGACGAAGACTTGGCTATGACGATGGCTTGGCTGTGGCTGTGACGGAAACGACTTGGCTGTGACGAAGATGACTTGGCTGTGACGAAAAGGACTTGGATGTGCCGAAAATCACTTGGCTGTGACAATAGCTACTTGGCTGTGACAAAGACAACTTGGTTGTGACGACGACGACTTGGCTGTGACGAAGACAACCTGGCTGTGATGACGACGACTTGGCTGTGACGAAGACGACTTGGCTGTGACGAAGACAACTTGGCTGTGACAACGATGACTTGACTGTGATGAAGACGACTTGGCTGTGATGAAGATGACTTGGCTGTGACTAAAATGACTTGGATGTGACGAAAATCACTTGGCTGTGACAATAGCTACTTGGCTGTGATGAAGACAACTTGGCTGTGACGACGACGACTTGGCGGTGACGACGACGACTTGGCTATGACGAAGACGACTTGGCTGTGACGAAGACGACTTGGCTGTGACGAAGACAACTTGGCTGTGACAATGATGACTTGACTGTGATGAAGACGACTTGGCTGTGATGAAGATGACTTGGCTGTGACGAAAATGACTTTTGGATGTGACGAAAATCACTTGGCTGTGACAATAGCTACTTGGCTGTGACGAAGACAACTTGGCTGTGACGACGACGACTTGGCTGTGACGAAGACAACTTGGCTGTGACGAAGACGACTTGGCTGTGACGAAGACAACTTGGCTGTGATGAAGACGACTTGGCTGTGACAATAGCTACTTGGCTGTGACGAAGACAACTTGGCTGTGACGACGACGACTTGGCTGTGACGACGACAACTTGGCTGTGACGAAGACGACTTGGCTGTGACGAAGACAACTTGGCTGTGATGAAGACGACTTGGCTGTGACGAAGACAACTTGGCTATGACAACGATGACTTGACTGTGATGAAGACGACTTGGCTGTGATGAAGATGACTTGGCTGTGACAATAGCTACTTGGCTGTGACGAAGACAACTTGGCTGTGACGACGACGACTTGGCTGTGACGAAGACAACCTCGCTGTGACGACGACGACTTGGCTGTGACGAAGACAACTTGGCTGTGACAAAGACAACTTGGCTGTGACGACGACGACTTGGCTGTGACGACGACGACTTGGCTGTGACGAAGACAACCTGGCTGTGACGACGACGACTTGGCTGTGACGAAGACGACTTGGCTGTGACGAAGACGACTTGGCTGTGACGAAGACAACTTGGCTGTGACAACGATGACTTGACTGTGATGAAGACGACTTGGCTGTGATGAAGATGACTTGGCTGTGACGAAAATGACTTTTGGATGTGACGAAAATCACTTGGCTGTGACAATAGCTACTTGGCTGTGACGAAGACAACTTGGCTGTGACGACGACGACTTGGCTGTGACGAAGACAACTTGGCTGTGACGAAGACGACTTGGCTGTGACAACGATGACTTGACTGTGATGAAGACGACTTGGCTGTGATGAAGATGACTTGGCTGTGACGAAAATGACTTTTGGATGTGACGAAAATCACTTGGCTGTGACAATAGCTACTTGGCTGTGATGAAGACAACTTGGCTGTGACGACGACGACTTGGCTGTGACGAAGACAACCTGGCTGTGACGACGACGACTTGGCTGTGACGAAGACAACCTGGCTGTGACGACGACGACTTGGCTGTGACGAAGACGACTTGGCTGTGACGAAGACAACTTGGCTGTGACGAAGACTTGACACACGAACTCCCACACATAATTTGACATAGTTTGACATAACGAGACAAGGGAAGAAACCAGGAACACATGATAAAAACACCAGCCACAGACAAAAACAAGAAGAACACCCATAACAAACAAAAACCCAACCCCCACAGAACCAAGCATGACATACATTAAGATAATGAGAGTAGAATAAAAGTTGGGATTGAACATTATTAATATAAATTGTTTTTCAGAGATTCCAAAGAATACGTGATATTGTTATGCTACGTATCAGTATTTGTTCCTTCAGGTTTCGTGTGTGAATATTCGTTATTTGAAGGAATATCGCTCCGGGCACATGATGCTAATTTTCTATTAGCCTGTCAATTGGATTTCACATTGATTGCTAGCGTTAGCAGTAGCAATGTTTCTAAACCTA
Organism: Vanacampus margaritifer; assembly: GCF_051991255.1. Taxonomy (NCBI): domain Eukaryota; kingdom Metazoa; phylum Chordata; class Actinopteri; order Syngnathiformes; family Syngnathidae; genus Vanacampus; species Vanacampus margaritifer. The sequence continues at coordinate 9,978,899 of NC_135439.1, forward strand.
ATAATTTTTTGTATTTAAATATAATGTGTATAATCATTTTTGTTGTGTGTTTAGTTTTACAGCAAAGTCCAACTGGGGTGTCATTAAACAGCTTAAAGCACACTGGAGTAGAAATATAACATGCTGCATGGTGAGTACAGGTACTTGTAAACACGCTATTAGATACATTAATAATTTTTCTTCAATTTTAATGATCGTGAGAAGCTAAAATCACAATCACATTTTGATTCATTGCTCATCCTTAATTCAGTCATCAATGAGCCTAACATGCATTTTTTTCAGAATGCGTGAAAAAAAACGGATTAACCTCCCTCCATGCCGCCGTGCCGCCCATAATAAATTTCTGTTATTAATTATTTCCAACATAGTTTTGCTTTTCATAAAAAGATAATAGTCATAACCCCCCCATGAAGGCAGGAGGGGAGCATTTTCACAGCCTGGCCCTTGAGGGGTATGGATAAAACATTCGTGTCATCAAAGTTGCCCATCCCTACTCGCTTTTTTTTTTTAAAAGCGAAGCAATGGAATATAATCAAGCGGCGTAGTCGGAGGTCTGATTTCAATTCAATAGAGCAAACTCGCACTTAGCCAAGACATTAGCGAAGGCACCACGAACCACAAACAAGCAACACTTGCAGTCGGTGCAGTGCAGGAGCATCTCACGATGATGAGGAGGAACAGCAGAGGACAAGGCAACAAAAGATAAAACTATTTGGGGAGAGTAATAATGGCAAAAAATAGCTTTTGAATTCATAATGTATGAGATTGAGAATCAAATCAATTATATATAGTCATAGCCTGAATTGCATTACATAATTGATGCACGCGGTCATACATTATGCACCAACTGTCAACATGTGAAATGTGTTTGAAAAAATAATACAAGTGTGATTCTCAAACCACTTAAGGGCAAAGAGGAAGGAGATGCCTGTGGGACAATGTCAGTGTCATGGCTGGACTCAGATGAATCATACATATTTCACCTTTTTTCAACTCCCTTTTTTTTTTTTTTTCAACTCGGCAACACAATTTAACTGTCAGAGAAAGTGTTAGGATGCCTTAAGGGCTTCAACTCCCAAAGGGTGAAAAAGATTAGAATGTCAAATGGCACGGCACACGTTACGATGGTTTCATGAACCTGGCGGGAAGCAGCAGCAATTACAGAGTGTAAACCAGTTGCCGAGCGTTCTCCATCATCTTGTTGAGTGACAGGGCAGACCAAGTTATTAGTTTTTTTTAAAAAACGTTTTTTTTTTTTAAGGGGTGTTGGCGTGGCCATGTTTAATTCATGCTCATTCTTGACCTCACGCTAGCTACTCACCTCCACTGGCCTTTTGCGTCTATTGGCATCATCTTGCAAACAGACTCGCACTGATGCCAAGGAGAAGAAGAAAAAAAACGCGGCGGTAGAGGGAAGCATAATTTTATTTCATTTGACCGTGTCTGAACCCGTCTATATTTTTTCTTCTCTAATAATTGCAATAACTGTACTCATGTGACATACAGTATATACTGTATATTCATCTCATTATTTTCATGCTGTGCACTGCATATAATCTTTAATGAAGCATTCCCACATATGTAATTGCGATTTTTATCCTCCACACTTTTTTTTGCCGTGTAACAACTCCCAGATAATACTTCCGATTCACAATTTCAATTTGCTTCAAAAATTCACACCTCCCGGGGTTTTTATACACTCTAAAAACACTTGGGTTAAAAGTAACCCAATTATGGATAAGAAATGGGCCGATTCACTTTATGGGTGAATCTGACCTAAATTTCTTGACTCAAAGTCGGTTCAAATAAACACAAGTTGAGAATCGTTCCATTTTTTTTTTAACCCATATTTGGGTTATTTTTGACTCAACTGTTTATAGAGTGTATCGTCTGATTCCACATTACTTACAGTATTCGCACAATTAAAAGTTAAATGTCAACTTTTTCCCCATTCATTTTCAATGGGACAGACATTGAAGTCCCATTTTCCACGCCCACTTCCATAAATACAACTGATCATCCTTACCAGCTTTCTGGTACTGCTCAGTGGCGCAGTTGGTTAACTCATTCACTGCCATTGACGTTTATAGACGTCAAATATTCATTTGAACTATTTCTATTAGTTTAACACTTTTTCCATTTTTGTTAACAATAGTATGAAAGCCTAGAATTTTTTATTGTACATTTAGAACGGATATAACATTTGTGATTAATCGCGAGTTAACTCGTGAAGTCATGCAATTAATTACGATTAAAACTTTTAATCGGCTGACGCTCCTAATTTTATTATAATAATCTTTTCTTTTCTTTAATCACGTCAGGCTATTAAAACTTTTAATTGTAATTAATCGCATGACTTCAATAGTTAACTCACAATTAATCATAAATTGTATATCTGTTCTAAATGTACAAAAAAAAAATCTATGTTTTCATACTTTTGTTAACAAAAGTGGAAAAAATGTTAAACTAATAGAAATTGTTTAAATGATTTTTTGACGTCAATAGCCGTCAATGGCAGTGAATGAGTTAAGTGCATTGTCCAGTAACCAGGAGGTTGCAGGTTTGAATCCCACCACTGACTTTACATTGCAAATATATCCATGGCCATTTTGCTATGTGATATATATGTAAACCAACTCACTATTATATCAGGAAATGCATTATAATTTCACTGAAATGATTAAGCACATGTCCCCATCCAGCGTTGAGTTTCAGCTTTGTACAAAACTTTTAAATATAAATATGCCCTGAGCAGTTATCTGCCACCACAGAGAACCTGGGTTCAATTCCTGCTTAGACCACATTTTAGTACATTCGATGGTTTGAATCCCACCTTTGAGTGGTTGCAGCTCATTTGCAGCTTTTAATTTATCTTTCAGATACAATTAGCAATGAGTAATTTTCACATAATTTATCTTTCAATTTACTTTATAAGCACAAGCATCCAAATCTTAGCATTCAGCTAATAACATTTAGCTTTTCAGCATTCCCATGCAATTTCTGCAGAAATTTCACTTTGTCTAGTAACTGCTTAAGCACTTCTGGTTAGAGCCAGTCTCCATTTTGCCACAACTCTACACAAGACACAATGAGATTTGAACACAGAATGGCAAGCCACGTGCTCCATTGTGTTGCCTGTACCAGATTCACAATCATCTTTATTGGCCAAGTATGTAAAAACACACAATGCATTTGTCTCTGGCGTGAGTATTGCAGGATCAAGCAACTATGACAAACAAAGATGTGACACATACCCAAGTTTGGAGAGTATTTACGTAATCTAAGTGTGCCATCTGTGTTGTAATACCAACCAATAACTGCTGTGCAAACAAACAAAGATAAAGTGACCAGTAGTGTGGTAATTGAGATACAACTTTGAATGTGTAATATGCAGAAAGTACTTTAAAGTGTCTCGTGTGTGGAACATTGATCAATGACAGTTATGTAAATATGTAGAGAGCTGAAGTTACAATCATCAATACAGTAATATAAAAAAAAAAAAAAGAGCAATGATGATGACATGTCAAATCGGTAAAGTTACCAAATGAACAATACTGAGCAAAATACAAAAAAATACAGCAATACTGTCGTAGGGATGTGCAAAATTGGCAACAATTTGCAAACTATGGAATTTTGAGTGAACTGTTGATGGAAGATTTTTTTTTAGTTTTAGTGTGCAGAGTTTAATAGTGTCAACCTGAGGTAATTAGATGGAGGAGGTGGTGACCAGGATGTGGAGGGTCAGAGAGAATTTTGCCTGTCCTTGTAATTTGGTTCTTGATGTGTTTTTTAAAAACATTTTTTTAGCAGATCTAACTGTCTGTTGCATTTGGATATCCTGTAATATATTTTTCAAAATATTATTGTCCACAAATAAAGAATGTTAAGTAGGCATCAATTCAGGGTGAGGTATTTATTAATTGTTGTGCACAAATAATTGTGTCAGGCACGGAAATGTAGCATTGTGGTGTCTACACGCATGCACTTTCCTTTATTGGATTGTTTCATTTTTTTAGTTGCTTTTCACACTTTTTAGTCGCTTAGTCATATTGTCAATTCAAACCAATTATTGCAACAGTCAAACTGGTTGTTAAAAATGAAACCATCATCTTTGAAAGTAAAAAAAAAACTGCCAATGTTCAGTGACAATAGTTCATGAGGGTTTACAACCACTGGAAGAACAAAACATTCAGATGTAACTTTTCCACAAAGGCATCATTAGAATTAGATTATTTGGCCTGATGAAGCTAATGTCACCTTGTATTAAGAAGATAGGAAGAGAAGAGTACTGAGTATTATTTTTTTTTTTAACCTTTTCAGTTTTGTGGGACACTGGAGCTTAATCCAGCTGATTTCAGGTGAAAAGCAGACTCCATTGTTCGTTGTCAGTTATCACTGTAAAACAACAAAAACATCAAAAGGCAAAATTAAAAAAAAAAAAAAAATCAACATATTAAGTCTCATGGCAAACACAGTCTGTTGCTTTTACATTATTTTGTGAAGTTTTACCAAGACCTATTAGGCTTGAGGTCAGTGCTTCACAGCCAATTCCATCCACTTCACATGTTGCTAAATTTGGCTTGGTGAAAAAAAAAAAAAAAAAAAAGACCGTTTCGAAGTTAGAAATCAGTCATCCACCTCAAAGAGCACCGAAAGAGCGTTTTGGGGTTAATTGCACTTGATCAGTCAGATACATGCCTGTAGTATTGTCAAGCACGGCGTAGTGCCGCGTGCTCAGAGACACCGCGAGGCTGGAGGATCCTGAGAGGATGCCCAGGAGGCGACGGGCACTTTGGAAAAGGTAGCCCATTCTGGAGAGGAAGCAGATGGCCTGCATTAAAAAGCAAAGGGCCCTTGTGACATTCCTCAATAGCCCTGCAGAGAACTGGATAATTAAATGAGAAATTTAATCAAATTCCTCAAATTAAATGTCCAGCTGGATAGCTTTGCAAAGAACACCGCCGACTACACACTTACCTGAGGGACGGACTCCGGTGCGAGCACAATCCTCCAATCAGTCCATCCTCACACGTGATGAGTGTAGGTGATGATTACTGCTAAAGTATTCCATTCACAGTTCTGCCAGCAGGAGGCAAAGGGGCATTAGTGTGTGGCCACGGGAGACTCATTTGCATAATAGGACCTGAGAGGAAGTGACTAAACAGTGGAGGCTTGATTTCTGTTCTTGCATCAGGGGGGCATAGGGTGCAGTGCCCCACTAGAGCCATCAGGGGACTCGGCCTGTCTCTGGTTGGTCTGTTCGCCGGGGCACGTTAGACAAGCATTCACCTCGTCTTCGCACCTATGGACAATTTTTGGAGTCGTCAATAAACATATGGCGGGAAGCAAACTGCACACAGGATGGCCAGGATTCGAACCCAGAGCTGTGTAACTGTGATGCAAACGGGCTAACCACTCTTTACTCTTACAGAAGCAAACTGGGTGCAACAAATATATTCAAATTTACAAAAATACATTCATACAAGACGTATTCACACCTATTGTTTTTTTTTTTCAGGTTGGGAAAAGGGGGCATCTATTTGAGGGAGATCTTTATAACACAGCTGGCAACAAATCGGGACATGCCGCCTATTAGACGGGCGAACACAATTTGAGATGTATCAGTCGGACTAATTTAGTGGGAGTCCCACTTCTTGTTTGGGATTCAAACTGCCATGTGGGCGTGGCTTGTATTTGTTGTTGACAAATGGCCTATGAGAGGCAGTTATGATTAAATCTTTCACTGCCATTGACGGCTATAGATGTCAAAAATAAATTTGAACTATTTCAATTAGTTTAAAATTGTTTCCACTTTTGTTAACAAGTGTATGAAAACCTGGGAATTTTTTTTATTGTACATTTTGAACAGATATAAAATGTGTGATTAATTCTGAGTTAACTATTGAAGTCATGCGATTAATTACAATGAAAATTTTTAATCGCCTGACGTGATTTAAAAAATAAGATGACTAAAAATTAGGGGTGTCAGTCGATTAAATTTTTTTATCGTAATTAATCGCATAGATTCACTAGTTAACTCATGATTAATCACAAATTTTGTATCTGTTCTAAATGTACAATAAAACAATTCTAGGTTTTCACACTCTTGTTAACAAAAGTGAGGGAAAAATGTTAAACTAATAGAAATAGTTCAAATGAATTTTTGACGTCTATAGCCGTCAATGGCAGTGAATGAGTTAAGCCCCAAGAAATCTGCCTGGCAGGAAATAGCCTACTAGTACACCTTTGGTCTTTGGAGTTGTCCAAAGTGTGTTTCATGAGAAGAATACTATTAAAGACAGGATCATGTTCAACTGTATCTGCTAGGTACGGTAGACTGCAACTCGGGTTCTGACCAGAACCAGGGCTTTCGAATCGATTTCCAAATTGTACGACTGGTCTATAAATCACTGAATGTTTTGGGTCCTAAATACATTAATTGAATATAAACCCAGTAGGGCTCTGAGGTCTGCTGACTCGGGTCAATCCTGTTTCAAAAACAAACATGGTGAAGCAGCAGATAGCTGTTATGCTGCACCGAAATGTTGCCAACAGAAGTGAAGTCAGCCCCAAGTATAAATGCTTTTAAGTCCAGGTTAAAAGCTATGCACCCTCCTGAATCATTTTTTTTTTAAATTAACCTCACTATACTGTCTTAGTTTATTTCTTTCGTTTGATTTTAAACATCTTCAAATATAAATTTGGTTTGCCTTCAGTACTGCTGCTGTTTTGATTAGCAAAAATAGTTATTTAATGTACTCTTGCTTTGTTGTCAGTAAACTCAGATAATTTCTGGTAGTAGTGTTGAAGTTCTACTCGGTCTTGTCTCGATCTCGGTCTGGTTATACTCGGGATTTTTGATCAAGTCCGATCAAGACCAGGCTTTAATACTGTGATCAGTGAGAAGAAACACATAATGCAAATTTTCTTTGTAAAATGACATTTATCATGGCTTGTCAGGACAATTATGTTTTAATAAGTATGATTTAATAATGAATCAACAAATTTGCTTAGATTCCAGATTTATTTCATTAGACTATTTTTAAAGCAACATAACAGAATTTGTTTTTGTTGCAAACATAATGGGGGAAAAAATAAGATACTGGTCATTGTGTTGATTTTTTTGTGTGTGTGATTTTTCTTTGATATAACCTATACAGCCTTGCTCTTGTCTCAGTGTTGACCTCCAAAAGTCTTGGTCTTGTTTTGATACTCTCTAGTCTCGATAATGTCTTGGTTTCGGTTGGTGTGGTCTTGTCTACAACAAATACTTACAGATACGACATGTTATTTTTTTCTGATGGGGGAAAAAAGTCGGCATCTATTTGACAGTTATTTGTCTTAAGTGGATTTGAGTCTAGTCGATGAATGAGTTATTTGAGAAAATATAATCTATTTATGTATGTCTCACTTCCTGTTCTTCACTTCCTGTTTGTAATTTAAACTGCCTAATTTGTTTGTTTTTGCAATGTGTTTATTTTGTGTTTTTAAAACCAGTTTCCTTCATTTGAATTACAGTAGTGCTGTTTCTGTATATTTCCATTTATTTATAATTCAATGTTTAAAGAAAATAAAAGATCAACTCCAGTGTTTTTCATCAGTGGGGTGGAGGTCGCACAAGGGGGTGCCTGCACAGGGTGCCATTCAAGCTCGGACCGCCACTGCTCTCAGGAACAGACCAGCGTCTTAGCTCCAAATCTTTTCCTTTTTTTCTCTCTCTCTTGCATTCAACAAATCCGAGCACCGCCTCCCCGCCGTCCCTCCGCCCCGCGCGCAGGCAGCCTGTCCGCCAGGATGGGACCAGCAGCCGCCTGATATCCATGCATGCATGACCGCTAGTCCACTTCCTGGATGGAAGAATGGAACAATTCCAGCAGCAGTTTTTCTTCGCATTGTGCATCTACTCCCAGTCACGGATAAACGCCGAGTGATCGTCACTTCAAATCGATATTATCGGACCACTTTCCCCCCCTCCCTTCTCCTGTGTAGTTAAAGACAGCCATTGATCGCCGCCTGACCCCCTTCCACTCTCCGGGAATGTGGCTCCGCGGAAGCCCGTCGTGGAGTCATAAGAGCCCTGCTTGGAAGTGTTATTCCTCGAAGCCCAAGGAGCCTCAGCTTGGACCAACGCGGACTATTTTGTAAGGGGGGAATACAAGATTTTTTTTTTATTTTTGATGCTTGCGTGGCCGCGGCGTCAACTTCAATTTTTTGGGGGAAAGGCTTCATTCGCACGCGTGGGATTTTCTCCCCCTTTCTTTTCCTATAACAAGCTAAAAGACGGACAAAACACCCTCAAACTTTGTCACCCATCGCCTCCTCAGTGCTCTCCATGAGTAGTCTAACATGCAGAGGAGACGGGAACCGAATTGCTGGTGGATTTTATCCGTAATGCTTCTTCTAACCTTGCCCGAACACGGCGACTGTCATCCTGGTAAGTAGCGACGCTTACTTTGCGGCACACAAGCTAGCTTTTATTTTTCCAAGCTCCGACTGTAGATGCTGCGTCTTTGAATTAGCTGCGTCTTTGAATTAACCCCCCCCCCCCTTCTAATTATATTGCCGCACATTAATCTTGTAATGTCGACATTAAACGCCTTTAAAAAGGCAACGTCAACACCTCCCGAAGCTGCTTTACTTATTAGTGTGCTCGTTCATCATCCAGCTGCACTATGGCGCAAAATATACGTCACATTAACGTGATAAAATTATTATTATTATTTTTTATTTATTTAACTTTTTAAAAGCCACCCTTTGACAGTATGGCAAAGTGTCAGTAAGGATGCGAACCGTACCATTGTGTACCAGTCGGTACTTTTATGGCATCGTCTTTTTATTTAATTGTAGCCAAAGTTTGATCTTAACTGTCTTTAACGTGTGTCCGTGTGTGTGTGTGTGTGTGTGTGTATCGCTGCTTGTCATGATGAGGGCGACACTTGCCCCCCCCCCATGCCCCCCCACTCCCCATGCCCCCCCACTCGTATGCTGGACAGCGAGCAGCCAGTATGAGACTGTGACTCATTTTACACACACTGGACAGTTTATTAGGTACACCTGGGGAGCTGTGTCTGTGTGTGCATTTACCAAAAGGCAGGATGCCAATTTTTTTTTTTGTAGCGGTTAGTATGGCACAAAAATAAGCATCGTTGGGTGAATATTTATGACATTGTCAATAAAAAAAAGAAGAAGGGAAATCCGGTTGTCTTGCTTTGATCAGATGCTCGATGCAATTGATAGCGAGTGTGAAAATGTCTGCTGTAATATTTTATAGGTAAACATATAACCTACATTTAATTGTTTGCAGAAGCCTAATTCTGTGCAGTATAAGAGCTGTGGGTTCTAGTGTGCAGTGTTGTTAAATAAATCCCTCTCTGACACTGGCAGTGTCACTCAAAACTGAGCGATATTATCTTTTGTTGATATTTGACAGATCTTGTTTGGATTCTATTCGATTATGTAGGGTCACTGACGGTGTAGCGGTTCACTCGGCTGATATCTGTGCAAGCAGCGTGAGTTCCTTTCCCACTCGGTGACGTTCCAAATCTGCTCTATTACCTCTCTTGCGGTGTCTGTCTATCTTTGCTGATTTTTTTTTTGGGGGGGTGCATATTTAGTTTTTTCCCCGATTTTGATGGTGTAGTGGTTCACTTGGCTGATATCCAAACAGGCAGCGCGGGTTCAATTCACTCTCAGGGACATTGTGAAAGGTCTGTCTCTATGACCCGCAATTAAGTGGCGACCATTCCAGGGCAGAGCTGTGCGATATAATGAAATAAATCATAGTAAATGTCATCCATACGATATTACCCTCTATCATTTAATAATTTTAGATTTCCCTCGCAATATTTTGTGGAAATCCAGCAGATTATTTCCCTTTGCTTAGTAATATGCTACGCTAAAGGAGGCCGTGCGTTCGAAGTGTCGATGCTCAATGTATCCTGCAATTCACATTAGCGCTCGGCGCTAGCTGCGTTCTACTCCGACGCATGAGTCGGTTGGTGCGGCATTCTCAAGAAGCAGTTTTGTATTTATTTTGTATTCAGTTTATTTCCATCTCAGGTCACAGAACTAACACGGCATCCATATACCATCTCTAGTTGTATTTCCACATGGCTATTTCTGCGTCTCTTATTTCTTCTTTGTCTCACATCAACATACCGGTACTCCTTTTACACAGTGCCTCTAGTGTTCAAACTGAGACATGACAGGGTGTTAAACCAGGTTCTACAGAGCCAACAGAAAAACTAGTTTCACATCTAAAATAGTTCATTTATTCACGTTCACTGGTTAAATTGTTGGCACGCTTGAATGTCACTTCAAGGACTATATTGTAATTTATTTTAATTGCTTTCATTTTATTGCATTCTTTGAAAACTGGTTGCACTAAAGATATTTTGAAATGTCTTTTATTTGGCTACTGTATATTTTTTATTTTATGTTAATCTATTTTTCTGTATCTCTTATTCATTTTATTGTTTATTTAATTTTTTCATATAAAATGGTTTTATCGCACAGTTCTTTTCCAGAGTGCATATCCCACCTTCTGCCTGAACGTCAGGTGGGACAGACGTCATCTCCCCACAACCCTGAACACGATAAGCAGCATAGAAAGTGGACGGATAGATTAAAAATATAGTTCAAAGTATGTCAGAAAATCTATGATGCACCATTTGAACAAATGTTTTGTCATTCTGATGGTATCATTTATTAGCATTTGTGCGCGCCACTGTTTATGCAATTGCATGGTGGACGGGATTAAATGCTCAGCCCACAGGCTGTAGGTGATGTGAGCTGGTGAAATGCTGCCCCATATGGGCGTCTAAAGATGTATATATGTAGTTCTCAATAGCTCAGGCAAATTGTAATTTTGGCGCAGTTTGTGAAAAAAAAAAAAAAAACGGCATTTGACAAATGTTGCACAACTATTGTATTATCATAATGGGCAGCCTCGTCTATAGTTTTTTTTTTTGTTGCTTACATTTCATATACTTGCATGACAACAATCGTAGAAAAGCTAACCAACTGGCAGTGGTTGTTGGTCATTACTGACAAATTTGTTCTCCCATAGTCTAATCCCCATATTTATATGAAAGGTAAAAGCAACAGTGATGCATTCCAACCCGCCAAACAACATTTTCCTACTGGAACATAATTCAGAGAGTATAATTATTTGTTGGTGCGGTCACTGTGTGGCCTAAAATGCGCTCATTTATTTTTCCCAACTTTATCGTCTCTGATCACTGTTGCTGGTCTTCGCTTCCCAAAAAAACTTTCATACTGTTCTTTGATTTCTATCCGCTACTGTTCACACTTGATTCATTCATGTACCGTATTTTAAATGGGCTTTATTTTAATATGTCTGGATGAAATTTGCTCATTCTCTAATTTATTCAATTTTGCTCTCAGCCAGGGCAAGCGTAACACGAGGAAAATAGAGTTAAATTAGCTAATGGTACATACGGGCTACGGCTGCTACACCTTCAGAGAAAACAGTTGGTTCAGACCATTTCTTGAAAGAAAGAAAAAAAAAATGCAACCTGAGTGCTGACAAAGTGACCTTTGACCTCAGCCACCTCAAGATTTTGCTATTATTAGGAAGGATCCAACTGTCACCAACCCCAAATCTTTATTCACTGTATAGTCTTTTTATTAAATAACATTTTCCATCCTTCAACTTTCATAATCATAAGAAGTTAAAATTTGACAAGTGATGGACATAAATACTGTGACGAACATTGGAAAGATGATTGCTTATTCGTTTTAAGCGCAGCTCACTTCATGGTGTACATTGCTTCCTATTTTGTTAGTTATGTCGATTTATGTCACTGAGCAACAAGGACAGAGACACGTTTGCCGCTAGAATATCTCTATATTGCTAAGTTTCATTTCTAGTTCTGTTGTCATCAACAAATACTACATTCACACTGCAGGGTGCCCAATTTGGATTTTAAAATCTCATTTATTTTTTTGCATTGTCAAACAATTATGAGCATGACTTGATCCAGACTGCAGGTACATCGGATACATGCCAGATTTTTTTTTTCTGGAGAAAAAAAAAAGGGTAAATGCCAGATTTATATCTACATATGAAAGAGGCGAGTGTCAGATATTTGAAAAAAAAAATTGTATTATTCTTATTGACATGAAAAAATGAGATGCAAGTCACATTGTGTAAAAACAAACAGAAGAAAAATATTCCATTACTACTGACGGACTGTCCGGCTGTAAAAGAAAAAAAGAAGTAATATTAACTTGAAAAATGTGTAAAGTATTTTCACTCAGAAATTCTAAGTAACTTTTACAACCAGAGTTTTGAGTACATTTTTCAAGTTTATTAAAAAAACAAAACAATGTAAGCGTTGAGGAACAAAAACCCATGATCTTCAGCTTGAGTGACAGCCGCTGTACCACCTGAGCCAAGCCACTCCTTCTTTATGTTCGTATATTGCCGGAGTCAGGTGGAACCCTCGTACCCCCAAGAGCGGTTTTGGTCTCATTTTGGGCACACCAGCAATGCAGTATGGTGGCAAACAGCAAGAGTGGCATGGCTCAGGTGGTAGCATGTCCGTCTCCCAAGATGGTCATGATTTTGTGCATAGCTTTTTTTTTTTTTACTAGTCAAATGAACTCCAAACTCTCCTTGTAAAATTTACTTTGAAATTCTGAGTGAAAAAAAACAACTTTACTGTATTTTTTTCCAAGTAAATATTACTCCCCATTGTTTTATAGAAAATGATGACAGAAGGAATGACGGACCAGCAATTTTTTAAAAAAAAAAATGCACATCTCTTTGAGTTATTCCTTTTAGATGCACATTGAACTGACACACCACATGATGCCATATCACATCTAGGCATATTTTTTTTCAGTTGATATTTGTGGAATTCTGACTCTAAAAGTTTAGCGATAGCCAGTCAAAATTAAGATTTTTTTATTGTTATGATTTGTCATAACACCTCACGAAGGTTATCTGGTATCAGATACCATTCAAATTGAATAGGCTTATTGCTTAAAAAAATAGGAGAAGTAAGCTTGTTTTTTGTGTCCCCCCCCCAACACAATCCATCATCTTGCCTGCAATGCCACTTAATCAAGAGCAGAGAGCTAAACATGCATATTCTGTTTCATCTCGCAACACAGTGAGGACATAAGTGAATGATTGTACTTGTAGTGAACTGGAATAGCCTGAAATTAGTGCCACCCCCTCAATTTATTATTCAGCCATATAATTAAAATCCTCGAATGTCATCCTTCACTGTTGATAGCATTGGTAGAACGTTAAATGCAGTTCTATCCCAGATTGATGTTGTTGCTACTCGCGTGTGGCACCAATTATCCCCCGTATCAGTAGCCGTGATGCAACAGAAGAACGCTTCTGTCTTAATCGCGTCCCTTTCTGCCCCCAACGCTCCCAAAGTTCCCCGCTTCCCTGCCCTCAGCCCGCCGTTTTATTGACTTGTCGCCTTACAAGCTGTGAACACAGCAGACTTATTTCATATTGCATACCTCAGTGGACCTCTGACACGCGGCAGAAAGGCTGACTGCCGGACGGACGAAAGGTCGGCGGTTGAAAAATCTAGTTGAACTGTACTCTGTTCACGTAATAGTGCTCAGCCAGCGTGTTGAGCGAGGCTTTTCTATTCATTACCGACATTTTTTTTTTTGGTGTGTGTTTGAAAAGAGAATGCCATAAATGGAGAATACGTTTAGTTTACCCTCCTCAGTCTTTTGATTGTTCGTTTGCTCTGAAATAGCTTGTCACCGAGGTAACGGTATGCCCGGGTTTTATCTGTCAATCAAGGAAGGCTATTCTTCACTCGAGTTGGTAGCCGCTTAAATTGCGCTACTTAACATTGAGATTTAATCAATGTTAATGGGCCCATTAATCCTATATCTTCTTACCTTGCCTGCAGGTAGCAGCTGTTGCGTCGGTTCGCATTGCTCACTTGCTGTGTTTCAACGCTCTCCAGTCTTATTCGCTTTTTTTTTTGTTTGAATACGTCTTCAAGATTACATCAGCAAAGTAAACTGGCAGATAAGAGCCCACAGTAGGATTTGTCACTTTTTAACTTGTGTGACCATCTGCGCTTCTTTTTGGGGAATTTTTTTCAGGTACTGCGGCTTGGTAGATGAAAGCTATGCCAAATGTTCTTTCGAAGAGTGGCTGCTGTAGGATGCAATACTTCATCACGCTATCACATTTAGGAGCGTATTAACCCATTTGAATTGAACATTTAAAAGTTGAGAGTTAGCGTATCTACAATTGGTGAAATAAATACTATAGACTTGTGACAGACTAGCTAACTAGCATGGCTAACGTCAATTAATTTTCTCTCTGATGTTACACAGAGCAGATGTTTTTTTCAATTTATTTTTTTATAAATACATACTTTTTACTGTTATATTGTGGCGAGTGAGCAAGAGTTGTTGTTATTAACGCATTTCAGAACTGGAATTGCAATATTGTGAAATGATGTTTTTTGCTCATCTTACCAGAATCTGATACTAGCCAATGCCGAGTCCACATTCAGGATGGCCAACAAGCGTTACCTGACTGCACCCAAAAGAATGCTGATGTTTTTGTCTCAACATGTGGTCTAAAGAAGAATAACCTTAGGTTAGGGACAATTCCGAGCTTACGTCTTAAGTCAAAATGGCGGTTTTATGCTGCATTTGAGGAAGGTTTGAAGTTTGTTTTATCCCACTCAGTGAACGTAAACAACAAAAATGGCTGATTCCGATAAATTGTTTGTTCTGGTTAACGCAGTCATTCCACATCACGTTGTGTCACGTGAGCATATGTTTTGTATTTACTTTTGCCTCAAAGGCTTTTAGGTCGGAACTGACATGGTCCGAGTGGCATAGGTGAGATTTTCCCACTTTCCTCGAATGCAGCATTTTTCTCGGTGAAATGACGCTCTCCGTTCATTGAAAAGCATTGGACTTTGGATCGTTGTAATTTGATTTGAGAGGATTATTTTTGATTTGAAAATTTGGTGAAATGTTGTTTGACTACAATAACAATATGCCTGGTTTGTATGATAGTCACAGGCAAAGGCAATACAATATGCCGTGGAAATGAAGTGCTGTGTGACACATTAGCATTAAGAGTTTCAAATAGTCTTTTTTTTCCCTCTCTTTTTTCTGGAGAGCTCAGTATTGTTCATTCGGTAATTTTACCGATTTGACATGTCATCATCATTGCTCTTTTTTAAAAAAATATATATATATTTTGTATGTGGGTGAGAATGTGTGTGTGTGTGTTTGTATTCATTAGTTCACCTAAAACCTATTAAAAAATCCCATACCGTTCACCTAAACCGAACACTTCCAGCCAAAGTCGTGAGGCCGTCAGGAGACCCGAGGAAGGACCAAAGAAAAGAAAGGAAAGTGAGTTTTTCTGGAGAGCTCAGTATTGTTCATTCGGTAATTTTACCGATTTGACATGTCATCGTCATTGCTCTTTTTAAAAAAAAAATTTTTGTATGTGGGTGAGTGTGTGTGTGTGTGTGTGTGTGTGTGTATTCATTAGTTTACCTAAAACCTATTAAAAAATCCCATACCGTTCATCTAAACCGAACACTTCCAGCCAAAGTCGTGAGGCCGTCAGGAGACCCGAGGAAGGAGAAAGGAAAGTGAGTTTCAAATAGTCTTTTTGCAAAGACAGCATGTCACAGGCCAGTGGCAACTGTTTGGCACATTTCAGATTTTTTTTTAGTAGCAAGAATAAAAAAAGAAAAATAAAGTTCACATTTAAGCCATCTTGCGCGTAATGCCATTTCCGAACTTATAGTACTGACTATTTGACTTTTCTAACCCACAATGACTTTGAGTGTGACGTCGACTAGTCACCAATCACGTGTTTTTGGCCTTGAGGAGCGCTTGCAGCAAACAGATGAGTGTGTTGAATGAAGTTAGTTTTACTCTTTCTGAATGTGCTGTAAAAGGGGGGGAAAAAAAATCCAGCCTCGAGGAGGATTTTGAAAAAAATGTCAGCCTACAATACAAAGTGAAAGTAGAGTAGAGAAGCTTTCCACCACACATGAAGAGGTCTGTGATTATTTGCAAACCCGCTGCTGCGGTCGGTCCAGAACGAGGACAGGTTTTCCTCCCGTTTGGCCAAGTTGTGCAAATGTTACCTGGCTCTCCCGGTGGCAAGCAAACGGCAGGAAGTTTTTTTTTTTTTTCTCTTTCTCTCTCCAGCTGGATACACAATCATGCGACAGCGGGGACGATTTCACCTAGTCCACGTCGATGCTCTTGTAATGTTCTGCCTAAATCAGTCAGTGTATGAGTTTTCAATTTTTGGGGTGAATATCTATTATTGCCAAGCTTGTATCAATGTCATCAGCTACTAGTCAACGTTGACTTGAATTTCATCACATTAGCGTCGACTAAGTCTGAAGTCGTGCAACCTCTAGTCCGAAAAAGGGATTCAATATAATCTAGCTTTCTTGTTACGAACGACTCCTTATGACCTTGGAGTCTCTTTTTTTTAAGTTCTTCTCAGATTGTATCGCAAAGCTCACTCTATCATCAAACTATTGCATATGTACATTGAAATTGACATCAGTCATGTGAATTGTCTGCTGAAAAATGTATGTTCTTGTCAGTTATCAGCACATGCGTATTAATAGAAATTATGCACAATTGGTTGTTAAACCCTCTTCGCTTCTCTTCGCAACAAAGTGAGTGGGCGAGGTGTGGTGTGGAGCATGAGTAAATGTTTTGAAAGACAGTTCTGGCGGCCATTGGAGACACTTTGACACATTTTAACAGTTTAAACAGGAAATGTGGGAGAACAAAGAATCTCAGTAAAGTCATTCAGTGGACTTGTGAGGTTGTTATCGGTATCAGTGATGAAATTTATCTGCACTTATTTTGGCAAAAAGACCCAATTTCATTTTGTTATATTTGTAGATATTTGATCCCGCTCAGGGAGTGTTGTTGAGATCTTCTCAGTAATTGTACTGATCATTTTGAGTGTGTTGACGATGCCTGTTTTATGGGAATTAAAAAAAAAAAAAATCCTAATGTCATTCATGAGGTTTTGCTTTGACGCCAATAGGACATTTGCGGTGTTTGCAGCTGCATGGTTAATAACTCCTTCAGGAATTTCTCTGGATAATTGGTCCAATATGTATAATGTAGGACAGCACATCTTGCTGCCTCATGATGATAAAAATGGCATTAGGACCATATGCTATAATTCTCCATCCAGACTCAGCACTTTGTGTGGTGTCTCTCGACCAGCTGCCTGTACAAACTCGCTAAATGGTCAATTGGGAGAAACATTGCAACTTTGAGCACTTTTCACCCGCACGCATAATTTAGTTCGCTTATTTTCTTGCAATGACCATATAGCTTGTCCATTAGATGAGGGGGGGGGTAGGGGGTGGACTCTCATGGTAGAAACTATAATAATGCTAGCTTGAGATCTTCATGTTTAATGGCTGTGAAAAAAATTGACAATCCTACGGCCTGAAAGTATTATTTCAGGTTTTGTGCTCAGTCGTGCGCAACAGCTTAGAAGCCTGCTTAGTGCTTGCTTTGCAAAAAAACAAAAAAAAACAAAAAACTGCATACCAGATTTCCTCGAACAGTGACCTCCACTGTTAGACTCAAATCAATTAATCTCTTAGTTTTTCATCCACTTGAACACATTTGCATCTCTCCCCAATTAGACCTCTCCGGTTTTCTTTCTACCACATTGCTAACCAAAAAAGCAGCCCCCTACCGAAGCACATAAACATTCCCTACCGCTAAGGATGTTGGTCCTTTTTGCATTTGATATTCCAGTCTCCTCCATGCTTCCTCTAGTATTGTGTTACATGCATTGTTTATGTTCTTGGGAACTACACGGCTTGAGACGAGTTCTGCCTCGTCTGCCACTGCCCAGCCTGTCTGGGTTAGCTTAGTCATTCTGTATACATTTGTGAAAAGCAACATTGGACGGTACCAGTCAAAAAGTGGGACACACTTTTCTTCTGCTACTGTACAGCTGCAGTGCTTTAGATATTTGACCACCAGCCTATGAAAATGAGAACAGACCATCCAATGAAGTAATCAATGAAGTGCTCCAATGCGGACACTTTTATTTTCAATGAGCCTTTGTTGTTTTACCAATTTTCAACAAGAATATTGAATCATCTTTTTATACCCACATTCAAGTGTGGTAAAAGTTAAATCGTTAACTCATTGATGAATCACAAAAATGTATCGCATTAATCATGTTTTATTAGATTAATAACACTATTAATTTTGACCGCAGTTGACCCTTTAGCTTGACATCGGATGGTTATGTTAAAAATAAGGGTTTGCACAAAAAAACATAATTAAAGCATTTAATAAATGTTTGTGTATGACATTCTGAATATTTGTTCATGTCAAAGTACTGGGGTCATTTTATCTTAAATTATCTTTTCATCTTAAATTTTTCTAACTGATTAGGAAAAAATAGGAGGATGAGAGTGTACAGTGGAACATTACATGTAAAAAGAATGAACACATAACAGGTGCACTTCAAATTTGGAAGGCAAAAAATTGTTGATAAAAAGCCTTTTTTAATTAAGTGATTAATCCAAATTCTAAAATGATTAACCTGATTTAAAAAATTAAATAGTTTGACAGCTCGAAATCAATAAATTATGTGTTTTACGATTTGTTCAGTTTTTTTGGTAAAACAATCAATTTTAAAATTCATGCATCACACTAAAACATATTTAGCATGAAAATATCATTTTGGTTCAGATAAAAAGCCTTTTTTAATTAGGTGATTAATCCAAATTCTAAAATGATTAACCTGATTTAAAAAATTAAATAGTTTGACAGCTCGAAATCAATAAATGATGTGTTTTACTATTTGTTCAGTTTTTTTGGTAAAACAATCAATTTTAAAATTCATGCATCACACTAAAACATATTTAGCATGAAAATATCATTTTGGTTCAGATAAAAAGCCTTTTTTAATTAAGTGATTAATCTAAATTCTAAAATGATTAACCTGATTAAAAAAATTAAATAGTTTGACAGCTCGAAATCAATAAATGATGTGTTTTACAATTTGTTCAGTTTTTTTTGGCAAAACAATCAATTTTAAAATTCATGCATCACACTAAAACATATTTAGCATGAAAATATCATTTTGGTTCAGATAAAAAGCCTTTTTTAATTAGGTGATTAATCCAAATTCTAAAATGATTAACCTGATTTAAAAAATTTAATAGTTTGACAGCTCGAAATCAATAAATGATGTGTTTTACGATTTGTTCAGTTTTTTTGGTAAAACGATCAATTTTAAAATTCATGCATCACACTAAAACATATTTAGCATGAAAATATCATTTTGGTTCAGATAAAAAGCCTTTTTTAATTAAGTGATTCATCCAAATTCTAAAATGATTAACCTGATTTAAAAAATTTAATAGTTTGACAGCTCGAAATCAATAAATGATGTGTTTTACAATTTGTTCAGTTTTTTTGGTAAAACAATCAATTTTAAAATTCATGCATAACACTAAAACATATTTAGCATGAAAATATCATTTTGGTTCAAGATCTTCCTCATACGTGTGTGTGTGTATGTACCGTTACAGGAATGATGTAATTTTGGTAATTACCAAGGCTATTAAGTTTGGGCAGCTGTGATATAAACCTTTCATCGAGTGGTGGTTTAATAAACGTGTTAAGTACCATATATATCATGTTTAATATTATCCAAATGTCCTTGTCTTCTCTGCAGTTGGGAGTACAACCACTATTGTGTTAGGAACTTGCTATTTCGTATTGTCACCTTTGTCTGCGTTTCGTCTTTATACAGCGCAAATACAAATTTAGCAGTTTCTGTTTTTCAGTGTGCCATTGTCAGAAAAATCTGGCCGCTCTTGATAATAGGAATCGATAAGCTCGGAGGCACACAAGTCCGGTTAGATCGGACAAATTGGAAGCATTGCTCGATTGCCGTCCATATAGCACATCGGCTTAATGGCTAAAAAAAAGAAAAGGAAAAGGCATTACAGAAATGCGCCAGCGGCCACTAGATTTGATCAAAATCAAATTGGCTTGCATGGCAGTGCACTATTTGCGGCTTAATGTGACAAATGGCCGAAATGGCCAGTGGACATAAGTGTGGAGTTTGCCATCTGTGGCGAAGTGGCACATCAGATGAGTTTAATTTAAAAAAATCAAATGTAAATTCTGTGTCATTTGACTAGCCTGTACATCACTAGTGATTTTTGACGTCGTTGAGCTCGCAATCTGTGTGGCGAATCTCACTCAGTGCTTTAGCCAAGAGACTGCTGGTCACAGTAGCTTTTTAATCAATTAGAAATGACTCACTGCCACTTCAGTCCAAATCATTTCATCCGTCCTCGCCACAAAAGACACAGAGCGACACGCACACACGCACGCACGCACGGTCGATCCGGATTGGACGGGGGCTGCTCTAAAACAAAAGGGGGGGGGGAAACACTGCTGGGGAATCAAATGCACTTATTTCCTGTGCTTCTTGACAAATGTGATGAATGTCCAGCCTGCCAGGCAGTGTCACTAAAGGACATCTACTGCTGCACTCAAGGACTCGGCCATATCAATAAATGTCCCGTGTCCTTCAGTCCCCACATCCTCTTTCCCCTTAAACAATCTTGCTGTGATGCGATACCGTGTCAGCTTTGCTTACAGCTGAAGCTGTCAGTCAACGTTGCCCCATGGAGAGTGGAAACAATGGAACCTTCAGGCTCCTTCTTCCCGCATTGTGTTGTTGTGCATCAACAGAGCATGTGTTGGCTTTGTGCTCATTGTTGTTTTCTTTCTTTCGGGCTACATTCACCGTAGCCTGACAGTAGACGTCCCCCTCGTCCATGAGGCTAATTTCCCCCGTCGTCAACTACGGGATTATAACTACAGTCCCTAAATGTATATGACGAGGTCAGGGGTGTCAAACTCGTTTTTGGCGCTGGCCACAGTGTGGTTATGCTTTGCCTCGCGGTATTACTGTGGAAACGTACAAAAGTAATAATCACGACATCATATTAGTATTACACACAGTTGACCCTGCCTTTGGTTTTTAAGATGTATCATGTTAACCAAAAAATCAATTTAGTATCATAAATCAGTGTCAACCAAATACTGTACTATTATTCAATTTGTGTGCCGGATAAATCGCGTGTAAGCTGAATTTGTGTTTTTTGATAACATTTGTTAAAGAGGTTTTAGACTACGTGATCCTCATCTGGTTAAATAAAGGATTTAATTGATTGATGAAGAAGGGATTAGTTGGAAATATGATTGTAATATTTGTTTGTAAGTAATAATTTGTACAGACTTTTAGACATTACATTTGAAATGGGAAGCCATTGGAAAATGCTGGCAAGCAAATATTTTAAATTATTGTTTTTTTCAGTTTACATTAAAGGGGAAGTCAACCATAAATATTTCTTGACAATAATATGTTATTTGTGACCTCATTCTGATTAATGTTACATTTGTTCAATACGAAGCAAAATCCATCCGTTTTGATCCATCTTAGGCCATTTTGTCACTTGCTGCGAACTGAAGATGACATCACAGTTGCTCAGGTCTCAGGCAACTACCAATCACAGCTCCTCGGTTTTCTGAAGCTGCGCTGTGATGGGTTGTTACCGGAGACCTGAGCAACTTTGATGTCATTTTCTCTCGACAGCAAGTGGAAAATGGCCGCCTTCTGATACTGATAAAAAAACTGCTTGATTTAGCTGCTTAACTCATATTCCACTAACACAATATTAACCAGAATACTGTATTTCGTTGTCCACACAACATTATGTGGTGGGCCGGAACTGGCCCCCGGGCCTTGGGTTTCACACCCATGTAGCAGATGCACATGATGTGTTCCCTCGTGAAATGCCTTCAACTCAGTCATGAAATGATGTGGCCCGGGACTTCAGACCTGTTGACAAGGCTTTCAGTTGCTTTTGATGAATTGGATTTTAACCTTTTGAGTTGTTATGAATTTAATTTACTGCAAATTTTTTGATTAAGCAAAAGAAAACAAAAACGGTACTTTAGCGTTCGGACGGACAGCTGTTGTCCAAAATCCAAGATGAAGTTGGAAATCATGCCTCGCAGTTGTTCTTTTGTCGTTCACTTTCATCCGGCCAAGAAGCAACAAACACATGCATAAAACATTCTAAAGCGGAGTTTGAGGCAAACATATTTTTTTTAGCGTGCTCATGCTGAAACATTTCCCTCCGCATTTATACTGTACCTGCAAAAAACACAGAAGTGAAGTCTACTAACACCCGCCTATTGTCTTTGGGGAGACGTCACTTTGCAGTAGTCACAGCTGGCTGTTTATCATCTTCAGCTCTGATTGGCAGGATGGAAACGTAACACGCGCTTGCACTGCGGTTGCACTTAAAACACATCCAATATGTTCATTTTTATAAAACACAAACACCCCCCATGGATACAGTTTTTATAGACTCCAAACAGAAGGCTGTGCATATGGTGAAAAAACAAAAGTATCATAGCTAGCTGTTAGGTGTGGCGCAGGTCCGTCGAGAGCGAGGACCACCAGGGAGCTCAAGCTCAAAAAATGAGTCTGTTTTACTATTACAGCCACAGTTTATTTAAATGCAGCTGTGATTCAATTTGTACGGTGTGGCAAACTAATAATTTGGTGGCTTTAGTTATGATGCATGACTTTGATTTTGTGAAACTGTCTTCTTTGAGTTGAGACTTTTTGGTTTGATATTATACTAAGTCGTCTGTACAGTTTATGAAACTAGGACACATTTAATGAGAACAACAAAAATTCACATGAATACTATAAACAATGATCGATCACATACTTAAAAAAACGTCCAAAAAAAGGCTCTTATATGTACACATTCTGCAATTAGACACCAAAGGTAGTAATATCATTGAAAAAGCCTTTTCAGCCTTTTTTTTTTTTGCTTGTCAAGTTCCATAAATGACAAAAACCCAAAATGACAATTGTTTTTTTTCTTTAACGAAACGCATCCAGGAAATATTACTTAAGTCTGCATGTACGATTTGCCATTTTTTTCTGCATATGACTTTCTTTTGACCTTGACTTTGAATGACCTTACAATTCAAGGTTATAGCAAGGTCGGCATGTCCTGCAGCTTGTAAATGTAAAATTTGACTCTTTTTTTTTTTTTTTTAAAGGGAAAATACTTGTATTATGTTTAGAGATAGACCGATTATTAGTAGTCAAGAATGCCAATAACCGATATTTTGAGCCGATATTAATTTTCAGTAAAGGAAAGAAAAAGGGAGGCGGGATATTGTCGTAAATTTCTTGTTTTTGTTTTAATGTCTTTTAAAGCATTAATGCTTATTGAACAATATTTCAGACTTTTCAAAATGTAATTTTTTAAAAAAAATATATATATTAATCTTAGACAATATACTTCATTTTAAATTTCTAAAAAAAAAAAATGGTCAGGGAGCTCCCAGGGTTATTAGTACGTATTAAAATGGAAACTAGGAACACATTTCTTTGTTTTAATGTCAAACAAAAACAAAAGTGTCAGAAGGTTCAGCAGCATCTCTTATAATGTTAACTGAAAAATTTAATAAATTAGTCCCCTGAGGTTAAAATGGTTTTAGCTTTACCTTTTATCGGCTGTCAGATTTTGATAAAAGTCAGATTCTGATATTCATCAAATGTCCAATATTGGCATTAATTATCGTTCTATCCCTAATCATGTTGTCCAGAAATGATGATGTTGACTTCAAAAGAATTATTTATTATTTTTATAAAGGTCGCTTTGACATTACATAGTTTGATAATATATGGTAGGTGTGAGACTTCCTGGAAAAAAAATTCAATTAATGCCCATATACACCTTGGGTCCATCATGTCCTTCATAAAAGCAATCAGGAAAATAGAGTCCAGTTAATTAATTTGCTCAAAGCAGCTTAACAAATTATCACGTGTTTTAGTCATTGGTCAGTTGTAAATCATTTAAATTCATATACTGTGGTACTTTTATGTGTTTTTTTTCCCCCCTTTCCGGAAGCAAACATGCTTTTGCTCATTCATTGCTTTCACAAAGAGACTGACATTTTGTTTGTTTCTCCCACTTGCTTCTCTCTCTTGACAGCCGAAAGAAAGCGGTAAAGCGTCAATAGGAATTGGGTCATTGTTTTTTTTAAACCGTGCTTTGACAAAGCAATCAAAAGAACTTTCAGTGACGTCGAGCGCCGTACAGCAGCGCAGTGGCGTGATTGCTTGATGTAAAAAGGGTGCGGCTACAGAGGAAATCTGCTGCGAGTTAATTTCAGAGGATTTCCAGAGTGGAGGGAAATGTGCTGACTTGGATGGTTTTAGGAGGGAGTTTAAAGACTGCCCTATCGATCCTGTTGGCATGTCCCCCCTCGGGGAATGCAAATGTTTCACTTCCTTTTACACACATCCAAACCCTCCTGTTAGGAGAACCTTAATTATCTAGGGATTTGAATACCACGGCCTTTTCCTCTGGCAATTTAATTTCCCAGAAACAAATAGTTTCACACTCGCTGAACAATGACCACCCTTCTATTTGTAAGCCGCTGTGACAAGAGATAGCGTGACACCCAGCCTCAACTGGTGAATTTGCTAATTGTCAAGAAAAATCCTGATCCCCATTTTTTTTTTTTTTTTTTTTTTTTTACAAATGTCATCGTAATACCTGCGAGTTTGCTCATCTGTCAAACACTATTGCACACTGAAGCTGTGACAGCTGCTGCATGTTATTGTCACAGCCAATTTAAAGCCCAACCCAAGTGTTTACCAGAGCGAGGAGACCTATCCCCAGGTAACGGCTAATCACTCAGGGATTCAACACATCATCTGTCCCACGCTTAATAGTCAGCGTGGAACAGGCACCAGCTCTGCCTGAACGGCCACATAGCTTTTCAAGACAACTCAATGTTATGGATGATTGGTCCAATTAAAAGGTTTTGGTTGAGTTGATGACACCGGTGACGCCGTAGTGCCATCCTGACAAAATGAGACAAGCGTTTAGCGTAGCCGCTACTTTGAGATAAGGCGCAAACATGGCAGTCGTATATGGGCCCTCTGTGACCTGGTAATCTTCATGTCCAATGTCTAAAACAGTTTGTAGAAAAAAAAATGAGCCAGTCTGGTTGAGTCTTGAATCTCAAGTGTGAGTAAAGATTTCATCTGTGATCAGTTAATTGCTTTTTAAATGGAAATGTGGTACAGAAGTTGATCATTAAAGCACACTTGGTTTTGTTGTTGGCAGTTGAGTCTAGTGCTGTCACTATAGATAATTTTTTTTAGAATCAATTAATCTATTGATTATTCAATCGATTAATTTGGATTCATTTTAATTTTGCATTGAAGTGTATTATAAAAGCACCCCAAGCCCCCCCCCCCCACGATTACTATTTATTAACCAGTGATTGGTGGTGATCCATTATATTCGTATAGTGATAATAAATAAAAAAAGCTAAACAAAAACAAGGAGATTGATGTCTGTGTTACCGGTTCAATAATTGCTTTCCAAATTAAACACAGATGTTTGCAAATGTATTATTTTTGAACACAGAAGATAATCAGTCTTCTTTTATGAAGAACTAGAGAAATCATTGAACAATTACTGTTGATATGCTGAAATCAGAGCATTTGGACCATTTGAAATAAAATAATGGCTCCAAACGATTACTCGATTATTAACTCATTCACTCCCAGCCATTTTCACTGAAGCAAACCCCTCCGCTGTTTTACTGGATTTTGACTGATTTTGCAAGGCCTGCAGAATATTGGGTTGTATTCCTATAAAAACATGGAACATACCAAAAAAAAAGATTAGTCTTTTCTTTCATCAATAAAAAAAAGTATATGTCTATCTGTTTCCGTTTTGCAGCATTTAGCATTTGAATCTAGCTAAGCTTCATCATTATTCACTAGGGATGTAACGATAACGGCAATATCATGATATCACGATATTAAAACTGCCACAATATATCGACGTCGTCTTGTCACAATATTAAAAGCAACGCATCTGTTAAAAAAGTCGGGTTGATTTCCATTTGTGCAGTTAAAGCACCCTCTGGTGGCTAGTTAATGTTCACAAGACATGTTTTGGCCCTTCTATATTTAAAATCGATGCTAACGGTCAGATAAAGGGCAACGTAAAATGCTTGTGAACAGAGTAAATATGTGGCGGAATGTGTGCTTGCATTAGCAACTAAGTGCCTGACTGTGTTTCTTTTCCAAGTATGGGCTCTTTTTTTTTACAATGTTGTGTCCTTTTGTATCGCCAACTTCCACACAATATCGGGATAATTATCGTATCTTGACCTTCATATCGTGATAATATCGTATCGTGATGTTTGGATATCGTTACATCCCTTTTATTTACAAATCTGTTCAAAACACTGGGGAAAAGAGCCTTTTTGCAACAATGCCCTGGTTGATCTCTTATACTCTGCTGTCACCTGCAGGCCGTTTTTGTAACAACTACCATTGCTTTAAGCGTTCTCTTCAGTTCAGAGGCTGCCAAAACCTTATGTATGCTAGCAAAAAAAAAAAAAAAAACACACATTAAAAACGTAGAAATACATTTTTGGGACCATGGCAATATATTTTAAAATAGAACATTTTTATGTTTTTGGGAGCAAGAAATGATAATCTTATTTCTTGTCAATTAATCGATTAATTTTAACAGCTCTAGTTGAGTCTTTGTGAACTTTCCAAGCTATGGTCACACATTCAAAAATCTTGTCAACATTTCCTCGCTTGCCAATCAACCCACCTCAGCTCAAATTTGAGAGATGACATCACTACATCTGCCCACTTTTTTATTGCTGGTAGTTCTTTTGCCTACAACTTCATTGCAATTCCCTCATCTTTTTCCCAACAACATCCTTCCCAATTGCATTTTTGGTCCGTAAGCATTTTCTGTGTAAACTTCATGAATACTGTCTATGATGTATGTTGACCAAAATAGAATTGTAGATCAAAAGATTACCGCAAATGGAAAATGACAAGTAAATTCCTTGCTGATGCAACTAATACTAAAACAAATACTGGACGTACATTCCTAGAAAATGGAAAAAGACAGAAAGCAATAAACAGGATAAGACGAGTTTTGAGCTAAATCTCTGTGACTCATATTTGATAGGATAGATGAGGTATTATAAATGTCTGGTTATATGAAATGAATTTTCCCCCTTTTTCATCCGATATACAAGGTGAACGTTACCAAGTACACAAAAATGTAAAGCCTGCTTGTGGAGGCTTAAGAAGAAATGACACGAATATAAAACACATGAATATTACCAAGCATTGTGCAGAAAATGACTCTACGCTAGTAGGGATTTTTTTTTTGTTTTGCAGTGAGCTTCCACATTTGCACACACATAAAAAAAGAGCTTCAGTGGAGTTGAGTAGGAGGGCGGATTTGCAAACAAATAACAGCCACCGTGGCTAACTTTTGTTTGGGCTGCGGAACCTTTTTGAAAAACAGTCACGACATCTCCGAAAGGTCACAACTGCCTTTGTCTTTTCAGCCTTTACCGTAGAAGTAGAACTTGGTATTAAGACTGGTTACATTGATCATAAGAGTGTTCGGCATTTTAAAAAATATATATATTTTTAAGTTAAGCGTAAATGCAGAAAAGGAACTTTTGTCAACACCCCCCTAATAACATCTTGCACTTTGACGTTCTGCTTTGTTGTGGTGTTTTGTGGCATGACTTGCTGCTCATTAGCTTATGCACGCACGAGTTTCAGGAGTGTCGAGCTCATTCGCGCGGTGGGCCAAAACTCAAAGCAAACATTTATTGAACCGATTAAAACCAAGCATTTTTTAAAATATGAATATTAAACAAAACAGACCAGATACAATATTATTCCAAAGTAAATGATCTTAAAGTGAAAATTGACCCCCAAAAAAGTATACAAATTCAAAACATGAATATGCTGCATGAAACATGAAATTAAAAATAAAATGGTGCTTTTCATCAAAAGTTGAAATAACCGAAGTTAAACAATATTCTGCATGTAGAATCTTATCATTAAGTAAGACAGTTGTGGTGTATTATGGCATTTATAGTTTGTGTGTCATTAGCGCTTTGTATCACACCATTAAAATAAACCGTGGCGTGAAATCGGGCGTTCCTAGCATGCTTTGTTGTATTTTCCATTATCATGTTTGGTTGTTATCGTAAATGTGTTATTTTGCACAGACTTGGTGTAATAGTTAAAGTGGTGTTGTTTTTGTAGTTGCTTATAAATCAGTTCTCACCAACATTAATTGCGCTAAGCAATGAAAGGTACAAAAAGAGTCGTGAAGACGTTAGCTGTAGGCCGACGCGCATGGTTCTGCCAGCTAGCATTAGCCATACTTGGCTACCTTGAGCGTAGTGTTAATTTGATCAGCCATGTTTAATTTTAGTCTTAGTTTTCGTCCAGATTCAATCACGTTTTTTTGTTTTTTTTATCATAGTCAACCTCATCCTGTTTTTATTTAGTCCATTTTTAGTCGACTATAAATCTAGCACTTTCATCTTTATTTGAGTCCAAGAAAAACTTTATTCGTCTAGTTTTAGTCAACAAAAACTGCTGACAATCATTTTACCCGTGTATGTTTTTTTGTTGTCAGCAGATAATGTTGAACATTCCGGATCTAAAAAAATTGTCCTCATCTTTTTGATGAAAAACAACTTTACACACAATTACAGTGGCTACTATGGTTCCGTGCTACGAGCTAGTAAGTTAGCCAGCATTAGTTAGCGGTCAAATGAACATTGTTGGAACATTGTGGCTGTTGGGTTAATGTTACGTTGTAACTATAATTATTATTATTTTTTTACCTTTCACCGTGAATCCAGCTCCTACAGATTTGAAAGGGAGTCATTTCTAAAAAAGTCCATAGATTTTAGTCCAGTTTTTATGAAGTGAAGTACATTTTCGTCTCGTCTTCATTAGGTGACGAAAATGCATACTGATCCCAGTCCCAGTTATTATTTATTAATGAGGGTTGTAGTCCAGTCTAGTCTAGTTTTAGTCCAGCGAAAAATGTGTTGACAAAATAATTTTTGGTTTAATTTTCGTTGGTGAAATTAGCACCGCGTTACTGTACAAAGCTGCGTCTCATTAATAAATGACAATGACCTATGAACCAAACGGGACACATGCAAACCAAACGGAAAAATTAGAATCAAAGCATTGAAACTGTTTTCAAATGCTGTTGACAGGAGAGAGAACGAATCTGTGATGACGCACGTAAATAAACAAAATGAAATAACCTTTTATCGAATCCCAATAAAAACTATTCTGTCCACTTTATTTTAGTAATTATCGTGACAGGTCTAGCTGCCATAGATCGATAGATGAAAAAAATATATATTTGGAATTAATAACTGTTTTCAAGCAAATTAAATGACATTGGTA
The DNA here is from genome assembly GCF_051991255.1 of Vanacampus margaritifer. Classification (NCBI taxonomy): domain Eukaryota; kingdom Metazoa; phylum Chordata; class Actinopteri; order Syngnathiformes; family Syngnathidae; genus Vanacampus; species Vanacampus margaritifer. The sequence goes on from NC_135439.1 coordinate 10,008,309, forward strand.
AATTTCCTGCAGCAGCACTGATGGTCTCACATTCCAACTGGTTGTACAGTTTGAATTATTGCTGTGTTTGGATGTGAGTGAATCCGAATCCTGATTTATATTGCTAGTGCAATTAATGACTTTCTGGTCGCTAGCAGCTTAAGCAAAACACGTACGCGGTGTGTCGGTGGCAGATAAAAAGTAGGTGTCGCGGTGAACAGGAGAAGACGGTCTTTATTCACTCAAGCTTGGTTTCCACGCTATTTAACAAACGGTTCTGCGGGCCGGATCTAATTGCATAACGGGCCTTCCGTGGCCCATTGGCTTGGATTTTGAATGTTGAATCCATTAAAAAAAAAAAAAAAAAAAAAAGAACTGTCAAGAGGTCAGCAGACATAAAAGTGCTTTTTTATGCTTTGTTGTCTTTATCCAGCAAACATGACAACCAAATCAACAGTATAGGTGAGGATGGCAAACCTTGCCTATTCTATTGGAAAAAAAATGACAGTGGCCTCAGGCTCCACAATAGATCCTTCGACTTGGATGAAAATGTCATTATAGTACCTCTGCCGTGACCTCCGAGACCACCATGTTTTGTGGTAGACATCAGTAGTTCATCATGACATCTGTCGTGTGAACTTTATGGTGGAGTTTTAAAAATGTGCTGCTTTATGCACAACTCGAGAGAAAGCATCCAACTGCTATGCTGACAAATACAAGATGGATTTTATCATATACTTCAAATTATATAACACCTTGTATTTTCATATGTGTCATATTCATAGTCATTTTTATTTGTTGTAGAAATACTGTACACAAATACACAGTAGGCCTATATGATTTAAAAAAAGAAAAAAAAAGGCTTTTGTACACATAAATGTATCAACTGTAACAAAAATGCGAATCAATAAACGTCCCTGAAGAATAACAGGAAAATCATAAGAATGTTTTGCAAATGGTAAAGAGGAAGGGAAAGTATTTCATCAAGTGAAAATCAGTTGTTTATTTAGAAAGTATTGCCAGCTGGAGAAAATCATTTATTCCATTCTTAACATTTCCAGGCAGTGGCAGTAAAAGAAAGGGAAGGAATGCATGCATGCAGGCAGGCTCGGCCTGACCTTCAGAAAAATACAAACACACTGAAGGAATCATAACGTATGTCAACTTTTTATTGCCTTGTTGATTGTCAACTCTGTAAACTCAGATGTCAATACTAATGTCTCCTTCCAGCTCACCTCTTTTGTGATTTAGAATGTCGCTTACAGTTAGTTCAGCCCAAGCAAATAAAGACTGTGCAATCCAGTCTTAAAGGGAACCCCGACTAAAAAAGAAAAGTTTGCTCTATATTATTCTTAGTTGTTACTAACATAACTATGAGATTCATTTTTTTTTTTAAATCATTTCCAGTTAAATACATTTTGTAGACACTTTATTTGGACGTATGCCGCCATTGTTATTTTCGTAGTGACGTAGAATGGCGAGCAATGTCAAACGCCTATAAAGAAAGCAAGTCTCCGTCGCGTTCCTAAAAGGACGATCAAAACGCTTGAAGGGTTACCTTGCCGCCATTTTACGTTATTACGCACTGAATGCCACGTAAATAACAATGGCGGCGTACGTCCAAATACAGTTTTTTACAAAATGTATTAACTCTTTGACTGCCAAAAACGTTAAATAACGTTTAGTAAAATCCTATGGAGGAGTGCCAAAGACGTTAAAAGACGTTTGTTTCAAAACAGAGGTGAAACTAACCATTTTCTATTGTTGATTACTGAAAAACGGAATAAGGTAGAAACAAACTTTTTTTTCTGATGAAAGATGAGAGTCCAATCTTTCATTTGGTAGTATGTGTGTTTCCATAGTCCAAACACATAATTTTCTGTGGACCTTGAAAGATCAGTCAAAATGCTTAAATCGGCTGGCACCCACGGCATCCCTTTTCTGAAAACGTCTGGCAGTCAAAGAGTTAAACTAAAAAATTATTTTTGAAAAATGAATCTCATAGTTATGTTAGTAACAACCGAATAAATAATACAGAGCAAACTTGTCATTACAGTCGGGGTTCTTTTTAATACTAGTGAAGAGTGTACAATTGTGTGGCTGGAGTATCACATTGCTTGCCATGGTTTTATTTATCATTTCTAAATGCAGCCTTCAAGTATTGATCAGAGAGCAGCATCAAAGAGCACTTAAAGAGGAAGCAAAGAGTTCTGACTGCTTGTATGGCCCTAGGCAGGCGTGAAGATCCTGTTTGGAAGTGATGCATGCAAAGAAGTCCTAGAGCACCCATTATTATTTATGGCCAACACTGAGTCATTTGGCCAGCGAGCTTCAGGTCAGATATATTTACACATTTTATTTTATTTTTTTTGCCGCATCTTGGCAAGTATTTAAAACCGAAGGTGTTCACAGTTGGCTATAACCTGATGGTACAAAGCTTTATAGATGGTTTTCCTATGAGTAAATGTGACATTTGTATGCTTGTCTGGCATATGCCAGCTGTTATTGCTCATTTATGCTCACCTTGCGTAACAAAATAAATGTTGACGTTTTAAATAATGTAAACATCCCTGCCCAGGCACTTGCCTGCATTGGAAAATTATGTTAAGTAAGGAAAAAGTCAATGTCAATGATTCATTTATTTATTTCATTTTCTAAAGGGATAGACCGATTATCGGCCTGGTTGATTATCGGCGCTGATATTGAGCATTTTGATGAATATCAGTATCAGCCTTTTTTCAAAATCTGACGGCCGAAAAAAGGTCAAGCTAAAACCATTTTAATTTCGAAGAACAATTTATTTCAAACTTCAGTTAACTATATGAGATGCTGACCTGGGGAACCTTCTGAGCCTTTAAGTGGTATTGTCCGACATTATAACAAAGAAATTAGTTTTTAGGTTCCATTTAACTTTTTGAGGCGTACCGATAACCTTTGGAGCTCCCTGAACATTTCCATTGAAATTTAAAATGAAGTATATTGTCTAAGACATTTAACAACAAAGTCAAGATTTGCATTTATATTTTAAAGATTTTTGATGGCAATATTTTCCCCCCTTTTTTTTACTGAAAATGAGTATCGGCTTCAAATATTGGTTATCCGCCTCCTTGACTACTATTAATCGGCATCGGTATCTGCCCTGGAAAAAATAATAAAAAATCGGTCTATCACTAATTATTATTTTCTTTTTTCTTTTTTACCATTGAGAGAAATAGACGATGAACTCCCTTTTCAGTATTTTGGGTATTCTCAACACTGCCTCTATGGATTCTGGTGGTACGATACTGTATAGTCCAGATTCACTAGCACAGATAAACAAACGTGACAAAAGTGTGAATATAAAAACTCTGAGAACTATGTAGTATTAAATCGTGGAGATCTAACATTTAAACTGTTTTTTTACCATTTTTTATTTTTAAGATGGCTAATACGACACCTTGACTCAATTACCAGTCCAGCATACTACTAACTAACTAACTAACTAGCTGTGCCACACCGAAAATGCATCTTCCCTGGAAGCAACAATTTACAGAATAGCTCCGTATCGTTATTTAAATTCCCAAGTGTTATGTATTTTGTGTCATTCAGGCTACTGGAATATGTTGGAATGCAAAGCATTGTGGGTATATAACTAGCAGTAAGTATTAACTCAACTGTGTGCCTGGTTAGTGTGAGCCACAGGCTGAATTACGTGTGCTGCCGTGTTTAATAATCGGTTGACTGTCCCTCAAGTGTCTCTGTTGTGCGGGCTCACACACCAGGCCAATACAAAGCGAGGAGGTGATGCCGCAGGTGAGCCTGGTACCCATCTGTTGGCGTTAGCTTGCGGGCTAGCTGGTGGCTAGCGCCTCTCGTTGTGGCATGGAAAGCCCTGCAACGACTCGTTGGATATATTCCACCTGCCAGAGGCTTTAAGCCACGGGTGTCTAAAGTTTTTCCTCCAGTGGCTGGATACAGAAAAATAGAAAGATGCACAGGCTACTTTGATATACAGACGCTCCCCACCTTACGAACGAGTTACGTTCCGGACGATCGTTCGTAAGGTGAATTTGTTCGTAAGTTATGTTTAAAGCCTATATAAGTATATTGAAGGTTTATATAAGTATGTTTAAGGCTTGTACAAGTAACCTGCATTGGTTTGTACTGAAAAAAACTTTTAATAAAATGGAGAGAATACGTACAGTACTGTACTGTACTACGTTTGTTAGAGAGAGAGAGAGCGAAAGACACACACACAGTATGTACATGTACGTAATAAGATAAATAAAATGAAGTTTAACTTACTTTTGGAAGATGTACTCGATGCTTAAGGAGATGATGGAGGAGGAGGAAGAGGAGGATTTTATATCATGAGAGATTTTTCGTCGTCGCTGGAATCGGCTTCAAAAGTTATTTCCTGCTTCATGGGGACCGGCGTTTTCTTCCTCCTCCTCCTCGCCACGTTGCTCAGCCTCCAATGAGCTCTCACAGCGCCAAGCGTCGGTATTAGCGGCGGAAAGAAGCACTACGCGCAATACAAAATCTAACTTACAGCATCTCTTCCCGAACATTTTTCGACATACTGTACGCGCAGAAATGTTCGTATGTACCGTTGTATGAACTCGAATGTTCGTAAGTAGGGGAGCGTCTGTACTTTGATTGTTTTTTACATTTTTTTAAATGAATTAATCTATACATTGTTTATGTAATATAGCTATTTTGAAAAACTACTCAAGGATAAGGCCAATTTTTTTAGGACTTTGTTTTGGAGTGGACCGTGGTCCTGTATCGTACTAGACTTGAGCCACGGTTGCTCTTAGCAGCAGCTGAATCGCATCTCCACATTCAGAACCAAAACAAGACAAACTGACCAAGCTTGATGACCATTAATGTGATCGGTTCACAACTTGGACCTCAACATTTAGCTGAAAGTGGAGGAAAACAGTTTTGTTTGCGCAACTGAATTAAATTTGTTCTGTTTGTTAAGAAACAGACATTGTTGCTATTTTAGCTGTAAATTTATTTGTGACTGCATATCTAGAAAAGTTTAGCAGATTCCTAAACCATCTTTTTTTTCTGGAGAGCTCAGTATTGTTCATTCGGTAATTTTACCGATTTGACATGTCATCATCATTGCTCTCTTTTTTTTCTTCTTTTTTTTGTGTGCGTGCGAGTGTGTGTGTGTGTATTCATTAGTTCACCTAAAACCTATTAAAAAATCCCATACCGTTCACCGAAACCGAACACTTCCAGCCAGAGTCGTGAGGCCGTCAGTAGACCCGAGGAAGGACCAAAGAAAGGAAAGTGAAATCCAGCAACCCTAAACCATCTTAATGGTCTTTGTTGTTGCAAGATGTTAAAAATGTCCTTGCAACAAGAAAGCAAGGTTCAAACTTTCCTTATGACAAGAAAGACCATTAAAACTGTTTAGGAAACCATGAAGAATGTTTTGAGAACGTTTAGGAAACCTCGCGACCTTGGTTTCATTGCATCCAGCAAAACACACCCACAGCGTTGAAAGCTAATTTGATCAACTTGGAGGGGGAAAAAAACATTCAAATTTGGCAGGGTTGTCAACAACATTCTTCTTTTGTGGCGTGTCAAATGCAGTCACATTTATTTTCATTTTACAGGCACTTAAACTTAATGCAAATCTAATGTAGAGCACAAATAAGTGTTAAGCCAGACGGAGTAAGATTTATATGTTATCTATAACGCAAAATCTGGAGGTGTAATTGACTAGCAGATGTGTGCTTTTTTTTTTTCTTCCTGATCCCGTAACCACTGTGTTCAGAGGAATGACCTTGTGAGCATGTGCTACTTCCAATGACGATATCAGAAATTGCCGGTATGCCGCAGTGACGGTCTCCTTCCTCGTACGGTGCGCCCGTAATAGATTAACACCTCTCCGACTCTGTCAATCAAAACTGAGAATGATCTTCTTTGCAAAGGCAGAGATGTTGATACAGTCCTGCAATGGATCATCATTAGATGGTGCAAAGGGTAATAAAACTGTGGCCAGTTGGTTTGATATGACCCTGTGTTGAAACCTGTTCAAGATTCTTTATTGTATTCCCTGAAAGGAACGGGTCTACTAAAGAGGTCAATACCCTTGAATTTGTTTAATCTTGTTAATGGTTTTCATCAGAGTCCCTGATGCACTTAATCAGCAGGCACCGCGGCTATTCAATGCACTTAATTCACTGTAGGAGTGTTGCCCTTGAAGTGCAGTCGACAGCAGATTGACACAATTTAGATTTACGGAATTATTTCAGCCGTTCTTGAGGACTCTTCCTGTACTGGAAATGCAGCCACTTTTGTAAATGTTCTCCATTTCCTTACAGGAAGTTGGAACATTTTCATTCATAAGACTTGGTTGGAGCCAGACAATAGAACAATGGTCCTTTATCAACATCTTATCGATATAGACTAAATACCAGGATGTGCCCCACCTCCTCCACCCCCATTTTTTTTTTCTTCATTCAAGCTTGATTGAATACACTCAAGACTTTGATGTGTGCTTTTCACATAATTCACATAATTTGTGCAGAGCAACACATGCATGTTGTACAGGCCTCATCAACCAGAATCAAATACATGAGTGTGATTAATCATGGTATAATTGTGATATATCCGCAGTCTTAAGATTTTAATGCAAAAAGTAGCGATGCCAGGCAATTAAAATTTGCCATTGTAATGAATCACATGACTTCAATAGTTAACTCACGATTGATCACACATTTTGTATCTGTTCTAAACGTACAATTAAATGTAAAAAAAAAAAAATCCTAAGGTTTCATACTCCTGTTAACTCTTTCACTGCCATTGACGTTTATAGACGTCAAGTAAAAACCTACGGAGCACTGCCAATGACGTCTAAAGACACTGTTGAATGGAAATAAACGTATTTTGCAATCAAAAAACACTTTTTCATTGTTGGTGAAAGCGTTTTACAGAAGTAAAGCACTATTTAGTTGTTTGTGGCATCATTCATGGACAAAAAGAAGTGTACAATTCACTAGAGTGCATGAAATAACATTGTTTCACAAAAAGCTCTTTTTCTCCGTTTTTTGTTTCAAAACAGAGAATTTCGGTGAAAGTAACCATTTTCTATTGTTGATTACTGAAGAACGGAATAAGGTAGAAACAAACTTTTTTTTCTGATGAAAGCTGAGAGTCCAATCTTTAATTTGGTAGCATGTGTGTTTCCATAGTCCAAACACAACATTTTCTGTGGACCTTGAAAGATCAGTCAAAATGCTTAAATCGGCTGGCAGTGGGGACAACCCGTTTCTGAAAACGTCTGGCAGTGAGAAAGTTAACATAAGTGGAAACACATTTAAACTCATACAAATATGGCTGCATCTTTTAGTCATTTATACAGTAATCTCATATCAATTCATGAAATTTTGTTAAAATTAAAAATATGTTCTGTACTGTAAAAAACAAGTGTGACATTGATTTGTGTTAAAGTCATTTTTCTGCCACTAGATGGCATAATTGCATATGTAAGACATATGCATTTTTCTTTTCACATTAAGAGCTATCTCATCTAATGTGAAATTTTGCGCATTTTTCAAATTGTAAAATATAACTTGATCACAGACGACACAAATGTATGCATTATTATTAAATTTATTACTGTAAAATTTTGACGTGCTGCGTTGCGTTAAAAAATTAATGGTGATAAAGGAACTTTAAATGAACTCAAAATTAACACACAAATTTTGACACCCCTACAAAAACATATTGTTGCTATAGACCCATATTGTATTTTTCCTGTTTTGTTTAGCCAAACACAATCCTGAAGAGATCAAACAATAATAAAATATGCATTCAATGACAATTTTCATCTATAGACATAATACACAAATATACTAAAATGTGAGCTTTTTAAAATATTCAGAACAATCATTTCAAGTATGGCTTAACCTACTAGCGCCGTATATAAACAAACACATTCAAATATTACACCATTCTAAGAATACCTTTGTCAGTGTGGACATGACCTTAATGGTTGACATGTTTTATTTGATCAAAATCCGCAGGAAAGGATTTGCACGCTCTTGAAGCGCTGAAGTGGCCAAATAACATTTTTGGTACCGTGCTGTCCAGAATGCAATGAATGGATGCAAATGCTTGATGATCCATGAGGGCCTTCAGCTTCCGCGATGCTAACTAGCGTGCAAGCTGAGCACACACACTCGCACATATCTGGCCTAACATCATGTGGTGTTTACGGGTCGCTGTAATCCGGAGATCCCGTGGGTCGATGAGCAAGTCGCGCAAGACTGTCTGGGAAGGGTTGACACTCCGATGAATTGATTTTCAGCGAGAAGCCAGCAGGCAGGTAGAGGAGGTGCGAGCAAACCTGATGAGCGGCAGCAATCCAGTCAAGCTGTTGTTCTTTCATTGGTCTCACAAATTGATGCACAATAGACAGGGTTCATTTTTTAAAAGATTATTTGCTAGATATACAATGATTAACTCTTTAACTGCCAGACGTTTTCAGAAAAGGGATTGTCGCCAGTGCCAGCCGATTTAAGCATTTTGACTGATCTTTCAAGGTCCATAGAAAATTATGTGTTTGGACTATGGAAACACACATACTACCAAATGAAAGATTGGACTGTCATCTTTCATTAGAAAAAAAAGTTTGTTTCTACCTTATTCCGTTTCTGAGTAATCAACAATAGAAAATGGTTAGTTTCACCTCTGTTTTGAAACAAACGTCTTAACGTCTTTGGCACTCCTCCATAGGATTTTACTAAACGTTATTTAACGTTTTTGGCAGTCAAAGAGTTAATCGACAACTAATCTATTATCAAATTAATCAACAACCATTTTGATCATTGATTAATCATTTGAGATGGATCTTGTTTAACTTAAAATTGTCCAAATCCTCAGAATTACAACCTCTCAACGGTAAATGGTCTTTGATTTCTATCTTTGTGTTGAATTAATAAAAGGTCATTTGCATCTGATTTTGCTTTGAAAAATAATAATAATAATCCACTTGTTTCCCTATTTTCTGATATGCTACAGATCAAAATAAATAAATCGTTCAAAATAAAAAACATTTTTTTAATAGGTTTAAGGTGAACTAATGAATACACACACACTCGCACGCACGCACACACGCACACACAGATACTCACCCACATACAAAAAAAAAAGGAGAGCAATGATGATGACATGTCAAATCGGTAAAATTACCGAATGAACAATACTGAGCTCTCCAAGAAAAAAAAGAGAAAAAAAAGTCTCTTTTTCTTATCCGAATCATCAAAAAGATCAACAGATTAAAATAATCGTTAGTTGCAATATATATATATATAAATAGACAATTTGTTAGATTAGGTCTCCTAAAGAATAGATCGGTGACTTGAGCTAGGCTCTGCTGTAACCTGTCCTGGCTTGGCGTCTTCCTATCTACCTGCACTCTGGCACACCTATCGGGTCACACATTGTTTCATGGGCTTGGGTGAGCCGCCCCCCGGTGTGGGTGGGCGGCCAAGACGGTATAAAAGTAGAACGCATTTTGAACAGATTAGACCTTCTTCCACATCCAGAAAAAAGGGCTCCACAGTTGTGTGCTCTATCTTTCTGGCATCCAGGAAATAGTTCAACTGAGATTATGCAGTAATCCTAGTTGTTATTATTACTATAGCGAGCGAGCATTAAAGACGAAAGCACCAGTGAAATTTCCCATCAGAACTTGACAATCTGATTGGAGCAACCCTAAAATGTGGGCGTTCCCTGTCAAATATGGCCGAGTATTCTCTCCTCAATGTAAGCGTTTTTTTTTTTTTTATTTTTTTTTTTTATATCAAGTGACCTTGGAAGATCTATGCACTTAGTTTGAATGCTGTTTAAATCTACAGTTAATATTTATGAAAAAAGATTGTTTTACAGTATACTCTAATTTGAAAACCACTAGTCACCGTGGTTACTGTAGAAAGCGTGGATGCCACTTATTCCTCCAGTGCGGTTCATTTGAGGCGCTCGTGGGCCACTTCTAAGTCCCTTGCGCGTGCCCGTTGTACTCTTCAGATTTTGTTTGTCATGGTGGTCCGTAGGTCTCTCCGTTTGTGCTCCGGCTCTGTGGCAGTCCGTGTATACCGGTACCTCACCACGGCGGTGACATTTGGGGCAATTTTGGCAGGTGGCCTTTTGGCAAGAGTCAGCCTTAAGCGCTCTGTGACAAAAGAAAACTGCATGGGTGCCTTTTGACACACGGCGCCAACACCTCCACCTCTCCATCCTTAAAATTTGGCTTCCATTTCGACGTAATTACTTTCATATTCCTTTGACTAATTTGAGAGCTTTTATACAAAGTACTTGAATTGGACTATACTTTGGCCAATAACAAAGCGTTAGCAAATTATTTATCAGTTTAATTAAGTCACTGCCTGCCAGGGTGCCCTGGAACAGTAATGTGCTGTGAGAGATGATTACTTCCGCAGAAATGTCAATTTTACCAAATTTTTCAAAATGCATTTTTTCATTAAATTAGTTCGAGATGTCATTGTTTATTTATCTCTGCCAACAGTGTATGGTGAAAGGCAGAACAATTAAATGCTCTTCCATTTTATGGCAAAAAGTACAAATTACCTGTCAAACCACCCGTTGCCATTTATACAGTGCAACAGAATAAATCACGGCTTTCTGTGAGTATTTCAGTTTTGTGTTCAGTGAAACAGTCCTAGATGTTACAGAAGTACATTAGTAAGTCATTCGAAATGAGATCATCATTAGGGGTGAAATGAGTCCCCGAGTTAAAATAAAAAAATAAAAATAATGCTCAAGGCGTTTTTATTTTCCCTACATTGGCTACCTGCTTATTGACTGTTTGGTTGTTTGTGTTGCCATAACAAACTGATGCCACCGACGTCAAACAACGCAACCTGATCCTGAATTCAAGTTCAATCTCTAATTAAGGACACTTGAAAATACAACGTAATTATGCTAACATTGTGTTATACGGTGCCTGTTTACCAGCGTTCAGCGGTGTCTCCAGCATTAGCTGCTAGCAGTGTTAGCAGCTAGCCGCTAAGCAAGTACCCCATATAGGTGGACATGAGCCGTTGGATTACGTTTTAAAAGCAGTTTCATAGACCAAAATGATTCTGAACATTTTGATGCTGACCGACCAAATTCTTTGGGAAGAGATTTGTCTAAAATCTCACTTAATAATCATTCTCGAGAGGAAAATAGTGTGCTACTAAACAGTTTAAATTTAAGTAAAAAATATTGATTATGCGAAAATGAAAACCCGCGATCTTTGTTGAGCATAAACGGTTCCGATAATGGATGGATCGATGGATGGAAAACCACTTAGTCATTCATTAATAAGTAGAAATGTGTGTTTCTTTTTCAATATTTCACTGTCGCAATTCTTCGTAAAACTCCCATGTTTTATGATTTCCAGACAACCTTCGTTGTCACTGAACACACCTCTCTGATAATGTAAGGCGGTCTTCATTCACAAGTTATTCACAGCGGGTGAGAATTCACGCAGATGAAAAGTGTTTAAGTTCAGGCATTTTATAAAAGAGACGTATGTGCTGAAGGGAGAATCAAGTCATGCTAGTACAAAAAATTATTTGCAACTAGCAATGTTTTTTTTTATGTTATTGATGATTGCTCTTGTTCTAACACCGTTTTTTTTTTTTTTATTAAGTCACATTGCCAGGAGGAACTGTCATAGAGGAGGTCTGCATGCAACATGTTGGACTTCTTAACGTGTCAATCGAATCAATAGCACCTCTCAAGTAGTGCACTCCATTTTATCTTAATTGACACGACTAATCACCAATCAGCTCCACACAGTCCACAGAATTCTTAAACGTTGACTTTTTCCCCGAATCTTGCTCATCCCTACTAACGATTCAACATGGTCAGCCCACATGCCTAAAAAAAAAAAAAAAAACGATTTTGCTTCTAGAACACCTTGCCGGAAATTGTGATTTTTGTCAGGTTGTCAGTTGATGACACGCTTAGATGAGATTTTAATTAGAAGACCTTATCCACTTCTTACTTGAACAGGCTGCAGTATAAGTGCAGCCTAATGAGCAAAGATGAGTGTGCCTTCTTTGCCCTTCCTCCTATTTTGCTTGCTTTGTTGTTCAAGTTCCCTGATGAATCTCAAGCTAAATTGTTTTCTATTTGGACGGCAGTCCAAGGCCGGAATACACACAATGCCCAAGAGGGTGTGTGCGTACGTGTGTGTGTGTGTTCTGGACTTATTTCAAAGTTAGTGCCGCTCATTCTGGCACTATTTCTCCTTATTTTCTCAGCGTCTGTCCAGGAAGTTGTGTTTGAGGTTCCCAGCGCCCAGCAAGGAGTTGAAACAAACATCTCGCCACTGTTTGCAGTAGCACCACCTGTCAATTAACATGATGAATAAAAAGCTAGACTGGCCTCAATAGGCCATCAGACTTTGGAAGAGACATGACAAGGTCTTAAGGTAAATTTCTAAATTGACTATTGGATTGTTCCCCCTCCCTCCGGCATGGAACTGTTTTAAAGCCAGACTGCTGAGCTTAATTGAACCGTAATATGGCTTCCTTTCTCCGGCCTAGGGGTTCTTGTGTACTCTTTGCTGAACGGGCTTGTTTGCTTTTCGCTGTGTAGGCCAAATTCTCTTCATTGGGATTTGAATAGTTGTTTTAAGTATTTGTGAGCTTGACATTCCAGCCCCAAAGGCGAGTCCTCCCCGTGCCTGATCTTTGGCTGATCTTGGCATTTCTCATGTTTGCGAGTTCCCTCGGTGTGACTTGAACACTTTCGGGGATATGGAGCCACATCGCCCACTTCCCCAGGAATGAGAAACACATGCGCTTCCCACTCCAAGAGACACGTTTTTTTTTTTTGTTTTTTACGTACTCCCTCCAGCTGTTAAGAATTTAGAAAGCTTCCATTTCAACTTGTACTGTACAATCAAAGTGTTCTTTGTGTGCAAATTGATTGTTGCAGTTATGTTTAAGTCTTGCACATTTGACTAAAGCAGGGGATCTTAACCCCCCCATCCCCCCTTTTTTTATTTTATTGTTTTGCTGATCCGAAAAAATGATCCGATCCGTGACTGAAAGCCGTGATCCGAGCCAAACCTTGACTTTTGTGATCCGTTGCACCACTAATGTAGATTCACATTGTTAACTCTTTGACTGCCAGACGTTTTCAGAAAAGGGATGCCGTGGGTGCCAGCCGATTTTAAGCATTTTGACTGATCTTTCAAGGTCCACAGAAAATTATGTGTTTGGACTATGGAAACACACATACTACCAAATGAAAGATTGGACTCTCATCTTTCATCAGAAAAAAAAAAGTTTGTTTCTACCTTATTCCGTTTTTCAGTAATCAACAATAGAAAATGGTTAGTTTCACCTCTGTTTTGAAAAAAACCCCGTCTTTTAACGTCTTTGGCACTCCTCCATAGGATTTTACTAAACGTTATTTAACGTTTTTGGCAGTCAAAGAGTTAAGGGGGAAGTCGACCCAAGCTTCAGAAAACAGATGAGCTGCGATGAGCAACTGTGATGTCATCTTCAGTCGACACCAAAAGTGACAAAATGGCCGCCCCCTGAGATGGATGAAAAAAAAACGTCTGGCTTTTGCTTCATAACTCATATACCACAAATGTAATATTGCTCAGAATGTCACGTTTAGACTAGTGAGGTCACATATAACATATTATTGTCAAGAACTGTTTAATGTTGACTTTGACTAAGTTTGTTTCTACCTTATTCCGTTTTTCAGTAAGCAAAAATAGAAAATGGTTAGTTTCACCTGTTTTGAAACAAACGTCTTTTAACGTCTTTGGCACTCCTCCCTAGGATTTTACTAAACGTTATTTAACGTTTTTGGCAGTCAAAGAGGTTGAAACCGCCCAATGCAAACAAAGTAATCTGCCTCTGCTAACTGCCTGCTTTAATCTGTGCTGAAATCTCATAAAACGAGACACAGGCACACACAGTCAACAAATGAAACGACATCCATCCTGACTTGATTTTCGCTGGCTCTTCATCCACTTTACAAGACTCGGAAATTGGGAAATCTAACTCCTAACTCTGATTCATCTGTGCGTGATCACAGTCGCAGCCGACCAAATTTCAGACGCGCTAGAAATCCATCCAAATGCCGTTCGACTGCTCGGCGGCAGCCAATCATTTCTCATTTCCCCGCTACTGTCCAAGACTTGCGGCGGCTGACTAGACTTGAAATTGGCCCTCGTTCAAAAGTAAGTCGATTGACTTGGAATCTGGCTCCACTCGCACAGCGTAGGCCCGGTTTCAAATGTAAAATGGCGGACCACAAGTTCCTAATTGAAAGTGAATAGAATCGCCAGAAAGCCCGCATTAAGCATTTGTCAAAAAGTTGCGTGCATTTTAGCGCTTCACTAAAAAACTGTTCAAGAGAAGCAGATGTCATTTGACAGTTGCCTCAATGCTTTGCTGATGAGATTGTACAGACAGCAGCTGTCTCTCTGTGTGCATTTTTTTTTTTTATGCTTCATATGCAAAGCAATTTAAATCGGGAGCTGTTACATGCTTGTGATGGCTGTGAAACCACCCCCGAGCTCACTTCTGTTTGGTGAAAATTCAGACAAAATAATGGGACTGTGTTTTTGCTCTTAATTAGTCAATTTAATGGTAGGCTTTCTCTCTTCCTCAAACTGAAAATGTGGAAAGAGTTTGAGGCGGAATGAAGTTTGCTTCCCATTCCGTCAAAATGTCCAACGCGTGTGTGTGTGTGTGTGTGTGTGTGTGTTAGCTGATGAATGTAAAGCAGGCTGCTGGGCAGAAATGTGAAACACTGATTGACATGTGAGAAAATATTGCATTTCTTCCAGATGCTACATCTGACATATCACCCTTTTTTAGGACAACTTCTGCATAAAGTGCACACACATGATAACGAGCTTGTGTTAATTTTCACCCTTTTTGGAGTGCGGGTGTTCACCGAACAAGGTGAAATGATGTCAGGACACGTGCTACGTCGCTACACGATGACTTGTCTTCTGTAAATGAAACTGAAATGTTGTGAGCGTTCTCAAGATAATGGGCGGTGACATCACATAGTAATGGCAGGAAGACATTGTAGTTTTTCTGCAGCGATTTCATTCATGCTGCTACCAAGGTGGAAGACGACATACATCACACTTCTGTCCCAGGGGAGGCGATTTACTTCCAAAAAAATGGCATCTTTTTTACTTTGCGGTAATTGCTCGCAATTTATACGCGGTGGTATGTCGAGCTCTCGACTAAAATAAGGCGGGACAGGCTTAGCTTTTTTTCTGTTATTTAGGAGGGAAAAGGCAATGAAAATGATGTTGGAACAATGGAACCGTAAAGGTCGATCATAATCCAAGAGGCAGGTCGAGTTCTTCTGTAGGACACTGGGATTCAAAACAATCAAAATGTATCTGAAAATCCGGATTACCGGTGTATATAAGATACTGCTAGGTTGCACTCCAATTCTATTTTTCAGGACTATTTTTGCATTTCAGTGCTGGGTGTGATTCATTACCTCAAAATCTATTTGATTCCAATCACAGGGGCCCGATTCAATTGGTTTCACTTTGTTTTTGTTTTGTTTAATTCAGTTAAGGATTTCATTAGGTACCTATATTTTTTTCTTTTGATTAACTCTTTGACTGCCAGACGTTTTCAGAAAAGGGATGCCGTGGGTGCCAGCCGATTTAAGCATTTTTGACTGATCTTTCAAAGTCCACAGAAAATTATGTGTTTGGACTATGGAAACACACATACTACCAAATGAAAGATTGGACTGTCATCTTTCATTAGAAAAAAAAGTTTGTTTCTACCTTATTCCGTTTTTCAGTAATCAACAATAGAAAATGGTTAGTTTCACCTCTGTTTTGAAAAAAAAAAAAGTCTTTTAACGTCTTTGGCACTCCTCCATAGGATTTTACTAAACGTTATTTAACGTTTTTGGCAGTCTAAGAGTTAATATTACATGTGTATTGTATTTAAAAAAAAATGTAAGTATAAGTTAAAAACCTTCTGAATTGTCTGACAGCACAATAAGTCAGTTCTTTGGAAAATAAATAAGAAAATTACTTTTAAATTACCGTGAACAGTAAATTGCAAGAAAACAGCAAGCCACAAAAAAACAAAACAAAAAAAACCTTTTAGGCTTCTAAGTAAAATTCTATTTTTAGATTAATTCATTGGAAAAAAAGATGTATTGAAGGGTAAATTTATGGTTTTATGAACTGATATCAGGCTATAAAAAAAAAGAAACCCAGCCCTACTAATTTCTTCTTTAAAAAAACAAACAAAACACACACATAGCGTTAACTCTTAAAATAACTGAGCTGGAGTCTGCGATGACAGGCAGATCAAAAAATTGTGGAAGGTTTCCAAATAGTATGATCATTGTGGCGTTTTAATTTTGAAGTTACGTGGTATAGCTAGATTATTGTTGACTTATTTTAAAGAAAATAATACCAGCAACTACTTGATGCAGTTGATATCTATAAATTGCACTTGAAAATGGTGGCCGTCGCACATTATGCTTCATTAAGCGACAAGGCTGGCATCATCTCAATCTCACATCATCATCCTGTTCTAATTACTCGCACAATTTGTGCCCGGAAATGGTCTCAAGTTAGTAAATGTGAAAATGATTTTGGGCGAGCGTCTCTGGTTTCCGCCAGTCATGTTGGCACATAATCACCTCGCTCTGTTACTAATTATTATAGTAATTAGCGGCAATGGCATTCAGGTAGAAGCTTTCAAGGTGGGAGGTCGTAACTGCTTCCGCTAATTAACGTGAAACCCAAGTGTGCCACATGATGACTCGCCAAAAAATGAATGTTGTCTTAATGTGAACCGCAGTAATGGACTGATCTGTCTTGTCAGGTCCAGGTTGTATCGCCAAATTTTTAATGTTCGCCTTTCTCCAGTCCTAATGACATCATCATCTTAAGGAAGAAACTTCAATTTTTGTATCACCACAATTGTGAAAAGCAAGTGTCATAATTATTTGGAATTGGAACAGAGACATCCAGGAAATGACATATTTCTTCTTTAGAAGAGACAATTTTTATGTAGCAGGCAATTGATTTTTTTTTATTACCAGTCAATAATAGTCAATTCAAGTAAAACATTGCGAGCTCGGAGAATCATTAGTTTCGTCCCTATGCCCCGCGTAACAATTTCCCCATGTAAATTACAGCAGCGAAGATAAAAATCCCTCCTGGCCAGAGCAATATGAATTATATTATATTATATATTATATTATATTTTTTGTTATTGTTTTTTTTCCATTTGCTGCTTTAAGCCCACGTTGGTTCAAACAGTCATATTAGCAAATCTGTTTGTTGCCCATTGCCCAATGCGGCTTCTTACTTGCTCTACCGAATCAGTCAGTCCACAGTGTTTGGAGCTGCGATGACTTATCTGCTCTTGGGACCTGTGGGGAGCCTCGGGGGGTGCGGTGAACTTTCACGCTGCAGCAACAGCAGCAGCAGCAAAAGCAAAGCGAAAGTTGTGTGCATTTGACTGCCTGGGCATGTGGCTTTGGTTATTATTCAAAGCAAGAACATCATCATATTTATGGTTTATTTTTTTGTTGCTAGAAGCGATATTAGGGAAGTAGTGTACGTTACAACGGTATGTACAGATTTAGTTTTGCATTAAATGAAACTGTGGGAAAGGGGAAGTCAACCCAAAAAATATGTTCTATGCAGCCCCACTTGTCTAAAGATGATATTGTGTTTGTGGAATATTAATTAAGCAGCAGAATCCACCGGGTTTTTATCCATCTCAGAGGGCGGCCATTTTGTAGTTTTCTAATTCACCATATCACAAACCATCCATGTTCATACATTTTAACATTTTATCCAGCTGTCCATCCATTTTTTTCCTCCCTGATTATTCTGAGGTTGGTTTGTAGGGTCAGAAGTCTAAGGAAAGGAGGGCCCGGAAACCCTGCGGAGGAACCTCCTTTCGCATCTGTGATCTTGTTTCATCACGACCCGCAGCTTGTGACGATGGTTGATGGTGGGAATGTAGATCGACCAGCAAACGACCGCAAAAAATACTTGAACTGCAAGATCTCATTTCCAACCCATACAAAGCACTCCAACCTTTTCTGGCTGAAGTGTACACTATGACCTCAGATTTGGGAGCTGCTGATTTTAAAATGCTTCACGCCGCTGCGAGCCACTCCAGAGAAAGTCAAAAGGTCTCCGCTTGATGAAGCCAAAAGGACCTCATGGTCTGCTAAAAGCAAGGATGCAACACTGAGGCCACTAAACCGGAACGCGCCTCGGCTACGCCTAGAAATTGTGTCCATAAAAGTTATGAACAGAATCGATGACAAAGGGCAGCTTTGGCGGAGTCTAATCTTCACTGGAAACAAATAGGAATAACAGTGTGGTCGAAACTCTGACACCGGTCATACTAGGACAGAAAAGCCAGCATCATGGGGTCCTCTGTGTGGCCAACTCCATGATTGGAAATCTCAAGAGGGCTAGTTCCAGAGTCCAAGTGTATCAAGACAGCCCAAGACTATATCTAGTGAGATCCTCTCGACATCGCATACCAACTCGAGCTCCTTCCCTGCCAGAAGGATGTCCCTAAAACCGGCTTCTGTAGCTGGGGATCAGACTCCCATGGTCCCCGCCGGCTTGGCCACGAGGCCCTTGCCATCGGCGCCACCTCAAGGCCAAGCTCCAGAGAAACGGGGGGCGGTGAACTGAGCCAATGTCATCTAATAGTTATTCTTCAGAGGGAGTTCTGAGCCGTGCTTTGTCTGATCCCTCATTTCGGACCCATTCCCTGGGTTACCATACCAGCCGCATAAAACACTTGACATCATTGATGCGATAATTTGAGGGGTTAATGAAGGGGTACAAATTTCCCCAAATACCATATTTCCCTATACAATTACCTCCACCCTTCGAGACAGTTATAGAAAATGGACGCTTTTCTACCGTACTCAAAGCGCCTTAACTCTGCTTTCCTAATTTACCTACTGAGGGGTTCAGTGTCTTGTTCAATGACATTTTGACATGGTCAAAAAAAACTTGGTTGCAGATCGAACCCACAACCTTCAGGTTGGGAGACGACAACTCTACCACGCGGCCACGCCACGCCAGTTTTTCAATCAATTGTCCCCGAGTATGTCGTCGACTTGAAACACGCGTAGCTTCTCAAATATACATCTGTTTTTCCTCTCAAGAAAAATTTCATAGACAGAACTCTTCACACACGGACATTATTGACATAAACAGCCACTCATACTAAGAGTTTACTGGCTGACACTTAACACATGGTAAATATACATTATATCAGGGATGTGATTTTTCCGCTAATTCGCGGAATTCCGCTTTTTTTATCTCCCCCCCAAAAAAAAAAATTCCGTTTTTTTTTTCCCCGACAGATAACATCTTCTGCTATAACAAAGACATTTGTGGTATGCTCTAATATGAGTTACTTTTCATTTGGTCATGATACAATTATTTGTTCATGAAATTTGAACTCTTCAACATTATTTATGTGTTAATTTAGTAATCACATTAGTTAGATATGATGATATTCTCAGTGATAGTTTTTAAAAGCAAAGGCAGTCCAATGTTTTTGAATGTGACTGATTTTGAGTTGCCTAAAACTGCCATTTTATATGGGATAGTTCAATATACATTGAAAATTTATGCTGTTGTTTTGTCTATTTCTTTGTCATGTGAGTGCATTGAAAGTACTTAAAAACACGGAAAACCCATGAGCTCCGGGGCCCCTTGTCCCCCCACGAGGGCACTGCCCTGGACCTAGCTGGGTGCCAGCGGCCCCCAGACCCCCGGCTAAATTTTCAGATAATTTCACTTTGGTCAAATCACATCCCTGATTATATGGTGATGGGTTATTTTGCAGTAATTAGCATTCCAGTCACGCCGCAGTGTTAATTTAATGTTTCAGGGATGTAAGTCTTTTGATTGTTTTTATAGTACTATTTTGATTAAGTCAACTATTTTTATTTTATTTTTTAATGTTGTTGTGAAAATGTGTTTATTCAAATCACGGCTCCCATCCCTAATAAATGCCATTTCACTAATAGACCTGATCCTTTTCAGCTGAGTAACTTAACACACTTTCCCACTACATGTTGTTGATGCAATGATATTTTAACTTGAATCCCGGATGTCTAATTCAGGTGAAACGCTCCTGTGGTGGTTGTTAGGCTATTGTTGTTTTTTTTTCCAAAGCTCTCGGGGGGTTCTTGGCTTGTTGTTGAGTGTGATATTATGGAACAAATAGCTCAGTAGAGCAGCAGAGGAGATTGCCCTCAGGGCGATGAAAAGGGGGAAAGGAGTTTGTATGCTGAGACATTACATGCTCTTGATCCATAGAGCCTTTGAACACTTGTTTCTTCCTAAAATAAAAGGAGGTAAAAACTTAGGGGGGGGGGAAAACAGAAAGACAATGAGTTAGTGTTAAACCATTAGATATAATTGTAAATTGCATGCGTTTCCTTCATTTGACCTGTAGTAAGGTTTAAGCGCAGTATAGCTACCCTCCGTCTCAGGCCCAGCACAAAATGCATTTTCTGCTGGGCTCAATCAGCGATGCTGTGGCTTTAATCCTTTGCCCTCGGGGGACAGCTGACATGGATGAGAGTAAACTGTTGACATGGAGCTGTCTCCTATGCTCTCTGATCAAAGCTTGCGCGGCCCTCCTGTTTCACAACCTGCCTTCAAATATGCTCCTAGTTTTCTGCCGCAGAAGCAAGCCTCCCCTCTCTGTTTCACACGCATCATTTTAATCCACTGCGAGTTGTTAGATGTGATCACAAAGCGGCTATTTATGACGTTTCCACTGTAGCCCCTGTGACCTTCGTCTGAGCACGTCGCGTTCGATTTGGAATACACTCACGTCGCAGTGGATGCCATTTTTCCAGGCATCAATGCGCTGACTTATAGTGCAAGGGAGAGCTTGTCTTGATGCAGTTGCTGTTTAATTAATCCCCAGTAATGATGCAACTATTAGTAACAGTCGAGATTATTTTAAGTGGCTGGAGGGGTGAGAGAGGCTATGGGGTGCTGAGATAACCAAGAGATACAAGTCAATGACTTTTAGCTCCTAGACTTCTTGGTTAAATTAGCATCATTTATCATTGTGGCTTACATTTGTTTTGCCGACAGTTGTTTGATAGATGAATTGAACACAATATGTTCCGTAGTGGCAATTAAGCATAAACCGGTTACTAGTTTCAAGGTATACCGCGGTTTTAAAGAGTCAGGTTCATAACCGCTAATATCAGCGGTTTTACTCATAAAGCCTGCTAACTTTTCTCCTTTCCCCACCACTCTTCGACAAATTCAAAGTAACATTGATATAATTACATACTGCTGTCTTGAAATAAACATTTGCAACTAGCTACAAGAGTTAGCGTGTCTACAGTCGATGAAATAAACAGATTGGCTGACGAGGCTAATAACGAGCTAACTAGCATGGCTAACACCAACTGGTTTCTACTCTGTTACCTCACAAAGGTGAAAAGAGCAAAGAAGAATTTCTCATTTTCTAAGTAATAAGTACTTTTACATGAAATAAACAGATTGGCTGACGAGGCTAATAACGAGCTAACTAGCATGGCTAACACCAACTGGTTTCTACTCTGTTGCCTCACAAAGGGGAAAAGAGCAAAGAAGAATGTCTCATTTTCTAAGTAATAAGTACTTTTACTGTTGTACTACTTTTTGGTTTTATTTAGGAAAAACATTTATCAATGTATCAACACACTTTAAATGGAAAAAGTTATTCACCCAGACATTTTAAAATAATACATTTTAGAGCTGTAATGGGAATACTGTGAAAGTGCAATATTTTTGCTCTCGGTTGTCATATCAGAATCTGATACTCGTTCGTCATTAATGGGGTTTCCATCCAAATGTTTCCAAAGTGTAGTGAAAATGCGCAAAACAAACATGCAATTTATGCCCGTTCCCATTTATTATAGTTTAGCGAATATTGTGTGGAGAGGCATCATGAAATGTCATCATCTTTCTGCCACAAGACACTGGGCTGACAGTCAACAAAAGATTGTTTGCTTCTTTTATTAATTCCAGAAACATTTCCATTTTTCGTCCCCCAACCACAAACCTTATTTTATCATCTGC
The DNA here is from genome assembly GCF_051991255.1 of Vanacampus margaritifer. Classification (NCBI taxonomy): domain Eukaryota; kingdom Metazoa; phylum Chordata; class Actinopteri; order Syngnathiformes; family Syngnathidae; genus Vanacampus; species Vanacampus margaritifer. Next base: position 10,030,417 of record NC_135439.1, read on the forward strand.
CACCATTATTTTTTTTTGACTACAATATGTGCATGTGTTGTAATATACGGTCAAAACATGTGACGTGTATCTGGCCGTGTTATTGTTTAAACCTGTTTCCATAGCCAGAATCTGCAAAAATAAACAAAAAAAAATACACTATCTCCAAGCGAAAAACTTTTTTTTGCAAATTTTAGCCACCCCCCCCCCCCCCCATTCAGGTTCATTTTCACAATTCTTGAACATTAGAGTACAAATAGGTGGATAGAAACCTACTTAATGCCTCATGGCAACTACATTTTTTTATTATCTGTGCCACCAATACAAATGCATATGTAAAACTTCTCAATGTTTGTTGGCGCTTCATAGATACAGATTCTGTTGAAATGTGTTTCAAAAATAAGCTTTTCTTGTCATGTTTAACACTAGCCATTAGCTATTATTTTTTCAGCACCTCATATTTATCTGCCAAATGAAATCTATTAGTTTATGCAATATTGAATTCATTGTATTGCTTCTTTTGTTCTGACTGTTGCAAGACTTTTCCATTTCAAGTGATTTGCGTGTTGTTTGTTTTGCCTTTTTTTTTTTTGTCACACAAGAGCAAAAAGAGGTTAACCACTGTAAAACGTTTTTTTTTTTTTTAGAGGGATAGAGAAAAAAGTATGCCAACGAAAGTCAGTGTGTATGGTTAAGCTGGAGTCGTAATTTAAGTATATATTCTTCTCATCTCAAGTTCATTCAATGCCCTTTGTAGAGGCGGGTGGTGTGACGCTAGAAAGCCACACAAAAGCAAAAGAAAAAAGGCTATCCATTGCTTTTTGAACATTGGTCTTAAGTGCATATTGAAGTCTTTTATAATGTCGGCATATGAAAGTTTGGGTGTCTCTCGGGGCACGTATTTCCCAAACACTGTGGTTAAATTTCAAATTGAAAGGTATAATTAAGTAGCATACAATTGTAGATTTTACCACAGTATTTCACGTGGAGAAGTGTGTTTATTTTTTGAAGTCTGAGGCACTCCGCAATCCGTGTGATGGTTGTCAAAGTACAACAAGAAAATGTGTGATTTAATCCTGCGCGGTTGACGGTGTCACTGCTTGTGGCAGCCACACTGTAGCGCATCAGTGGTGCAGTTGAGTTCCAGGCCAGCTGCTGCAGAAATGGATGTAATTGTTGGTAACTGCTGGAGTGCACAACACATCACAGGCTCTGCAGGCTGGCAAATCTTGTTGTCTGCAGGTCTTGATGGTGATGATCATTGCCAGCCGTTCAGGCTTTGTGTCAAACGATGCTTACTGGGCTGGAAGGGGGAGGTTTTCGTTGGCACACGTTTCTTGTTATTGCTTCTAAAGAGAAGACATCGGAGGTGGTAGGTACTGCTGAAGTGTATTTTGATCATCATCTCCCTCTGGGGTTACCGCCATGCTGGGAGTTGCTGCAACTTCCATCTGATAAAGATACTTAAGCAGTAATACCAAATTCCAAGCGTGGAAATTCTACAAATGTGCCATATTTACAACCCAGTGGCCTAGCACAACATTAACATTTGGCAATCTCGTATTGGCAGCCTCCCTAAATGTCCTCTTTTCCCTCACAGTTGCATCAGATGGCCAGCCTCACCATGCCGGAGCAAGGCATCATGGGAGCACAGGTCTAATAAGGGAGAGGAGGGCAGCTGGGGACTCCTACTGGTCCTACTCAGGTAAATCTCATTTCAGAATCACACTTGTTTGTCTTTCTCACTTTATTGGTCCCTGTGAGGGAAATTGTGTTTTTTTTTTTTTTTTATGCATTCCATCTCCTCCTGACCTCCCCTCTATTTTAACAGGAAGTCAAAGCCACTGCACTAAGATATAACTCTTTAAGATTTATCTGCGTTCCTGGCGAATGCTTTCATCAGACGCGCAGTGCAACAGTTGGCCCAGATGCGAAAACAGCTGTATTTCTTGGCCTCCCTCCTGCTTCTCATTATTGTTAGCATACATGCTTTTAATGCCAAACAAAGTGCTTGTGGGAAATCAAGAATTGCCTCACACTTGGAAAAAAAACACCGCAGCCCGAAGTGACCACTCATATGGAGGCGAGTTTGTGTCCTTGTTTGTTTTTCTTGCATACATTAAGGAGGCAGCCACAGTTAGTTACGCTACCTCAAAGGTCGACTACAATCTGATCATTGGTTGGCTTTTAACCCATTTACCATAAAGATTCTAGAAATCTAGCAATTTGGAATTATTCATTTCTAAGTCCAAACTGCCTGCAATAATGCTAATAAAACCTGTAATGTTAACATTATTAGTCCTATCAGGCAAATGGACAAAAACAGGAGGTAGCAAAAAATGACTTTGATAAACATAAACATATGATGGCACTGAAACACTATGCTGCACTTGGACACTCCGCAGGGTTTTTCCCCTGGCTTAAATTGAGGCAGAGGTGGTATCATCCTGGCTATGATGGGTGACTACCGATACCAGGTATCGGTATCGGTGCCAACACCAGTCAATACGATCAGGGACAAGAAATTAGAAATTATATGAATACAAAGTTGCCAATAACTTCTAGTGTTGTTCCGATACCGGCACTGGTATCGGCAGAGCCCCCGATACTGCATTAAAGCAGTGGTATCGGTATTGGTGAGTACTAACACGTAACATGCCGATACCATTAATTCTGACGCTAATATAAGACTTTGGATGCAGCATCTTGTGTCTTGCTCATGCACGACATTCACTGATGTGTGACATGTTCACTGCATGCCGAGCTATGATATCCTATTGGTCCTTGAATGCTCTGAACCAATGGCGGGACAGCTTTTTCATGTTGAGAAAAAAAAAAGGGATCGGTATGGTATCGTCATCGGTTGATACTGCAAAGCTGGGTATCGGAATCAGTATCGGGGGCCCAAAAAATTGTATCAAACTACACTAATAACTTCATGCAATTTTAAGGAAAATTAATATTTTGTATATACAGTATACTGTAGGTCTTTGTTTAAAATCATCTGTCATTTATGGGTGGGGAATTTGATTTACTAGTGGTATCGGTATTTGGTATCAGTAGCGATCACTACTCAAGAGTTGCGTATCGGTCGGGGAAGAAAGTGGTATCAAACATCCCTAATCCTGACCACGCACCATGACGTGCATGTATTCTGTAAATTCAACTGACTCGCTTTCATTTTTTATATTCAACATATAATAATTCCATGTTTCAATAATAATAATAATAACAGTTCCAATAAGAATATGACTATTATCATGTTAAAGCATTCATTCATTATCAGTCACGCAGGCTGGAGGGGGCGAGCAAATAAGGTGGAGGTGGCCGCCTCTAAATTTTGTACACAGGAAAAACCCTGTGTGAGTCTTTCTGCTTTACAGACAAACACAGATTTAACACTTTGACGCTTGATGACAGTTCAACAGTCAGGCAGTGGCAGTGGTTGAAATGTTCTTCTGACTAAACTTGAGTTCAAAGACTGAGGAAAGAAATGTAGATATGTGAAGACTGTATATTAACATGCGTCACAGTGTAAACTGTGGAGGGCCTACACACAACTACTACTAATAATTTGTTATTATTATTCATGTATTACTTATTATCAATCTGCTCCTGCTCTCGCTCTCTCAACACGCTGCTTCCTCCCTCTCGCTCGTCGCCACTCTCACTTAGCTTGGCGTGTTTTTCAAAGCGCTTCTGTTATCTTTGGGGGTCTTCTGGAGGAGTCTGCATTCCAGAGATGGGGGGGGGGGGGGGATCGTCATCTGTGGAGGTGAACCAATCTCTTTGGGGTATGGCAGAAATGTTTTGTCTTTGATGTGGTTGCAAAAATTAGCAACCGGATGGCGTTCGCTACACATGGCATTTACTATTTATGTCATCCCCACCCACGAGCCCCACATTTTGAGGTTCCTCAAGAAACTGAACATCAGCTAGTGATTGACCTCACTGGTTTAATACTGGAATACATTTAACGGCACGGAACAGTTCTGCCAAGCACATGTTTATTTTTATTTTTTCCCCCCTTTTCATTAAAGCACTGCTTCGTGTTCAGCCATATACACATTTGCAGCAGACACCTGAGGCCCCCGTGCAAACAAAGCTGTCCAGTGGGAAATGGAGGTTATGTGCTTTGGTAAAGGGCACCTCGCTAGATGGGCCCAGGAGGCGAGAAGCACTCTGTTAAATTGTATTTACAGCTTCCAAGGTCCAAAAACAGCTTCCGGAAAAATAACTAACTTGCTCTCGGGAATGTAATGCATTTCTGTGAACGATTAGATTGAGCGGGCAGTTTGTATTTGATAAAACAATTGTAGAAGAAGTTAGCGTTCATATGCAGGAAAATGGAGCAATATTGCAAAATGCGCTCGGGTATGCATGTCACCTCAGGTACAGGTCTTCGTCTCTCCCAGTTGACCAGGACAGGAAATGAATGACTATCCATGCGTGATTCTTACAATATGTAACATGTTAGAGGGGGCTGTAATCATTTGAAGCATGACCTTGTTTTTCCGAGCCACCTCCCTTAAGAGTACGTAAATGATTAAACGCGCTATGAGAATTATTTTAAATCAACAACAGCTTTTTGTAGAGACTTGGGGTGAGTGACTGTGACAATGAAAAGCATGATGATTTAAAGGGACAGTGTGTATTATTTAGTGTCATCTAGTGGTGAACTAATAATTCATTCATTTTACACTCTAAAAACAGTTGGGTCAAAAATCGACCGATCCTCTACTTGGGTCTATTTGACTCAACTATGAGTCAAGAAATGGGTCTTTTAGTGTAAAACAACTCATAAAAAATTCGTCAGATCCTTGACTTTCGTCAAAAAATTAGGAATTTTTTTATAAAACAACCCAGAAAGTTGGGTCAAATTGACCCATAAAGTAGATCGGTCCATTTTTGATCCACGATTGGGTTACTTTTGACCCAACTGTTTTTAGAGTGTAAAAACCTAAAAATAAAAATATATAATTATAGGTCTAGTAATTGCTAATTTTGTTGCATAGTTCGCGTACAGTAGGCTGACATGTTTTGCCGCCATCTTTCTGCTACGGATACCCAAAAGAGAATAGCAGGTGGATCGTCCAGTAATTTGACCTCTGGCCACTTATCTCAATCTGCGTTGCTCTTGCTAGTTTGTGCTAGCTTCTCACGCTAGTTCTTGCTAGCCGCTCACGCTTGCTCCTGCTTGCCGGGCTCACTCACTCCAAAATCGGTCCATTTTTGATCCACGATTGGGTTACTTTTGACCCAACTGTTTTTAGAGTGTAAAAACCTAAAAATAAAAATATATAATTAAAGGTCTAGTAATTGCTAATTTTGTTGCATAGTTCACGTACAGTAGGCTGACATGTTTTGCCGCCATCTTTCTGCTACGGATACCCAAAAGAGAATAGCAGGTGGATCGTCCAGTAATTTGACCTCTGGCCATTTATCTCAATCTGCGTTGCTCTTGCTAGTTTGTGCTAGCTTCTCACGCTAGTTCTTGCTAGCCGCTCACGCTTGCTCCTGCTCGCCGGGCTCACTCACTCCAAATATTAATTAGTAGTAATTGGTAGTAGACTTGCAAAAGTGTAGGCACCGTAGTGCGCGTATTTCAAAATCATTGCATTCTATTTGTTCACCACTAGATGTCACTAAATTCAACACTGTACCTTTCAAAGATTTTTAATTACACGTCTAATTATAGAAAATAGATTAGAAGTCTTTGTTTCAATATAACTGACGTGGTAACATTAAATTAATTAGTAGATGACTGCCTCTGTGTGAAATCGTGCATCTCCTCCATAAAAGTTAATGTTATATGTGATAAAATGCCATTAATTTTTAATGATGAAAGTAATCTCAGCCCGCCTCTGCTGTGCAGCAAATCCTATATTTGTACCAGCAACGCCATTTGACATATTTCAATTGTGTGCGCGGATTTATACTTCAATCCATCTTAACGAAGACCAAACCCATTAATTGGAATCATCTTCTTGACTGATATCGGAATAGTTTCATACGCAAATTATTTCGTAATAGGAACAAAGTCGGTGTTTGTGTGGAATTGTACAGTCCGCTAATCCTTCACCAGTCAGCTGGCTTTACCGCTCGGTGGGAGAAAAGGAAGGCATTGAGGCAACGTAGAAATGTCCATCGCCTTGAAAAGGTAATTAGCAGCTAAGGCTGTGAATGAAGGACCGACAAGCGTGCCTCAGCAGCTAAATGGTTATTAAGGGCATTTGCTCTGTGCAAGTGAGTGGAAAAAGAAACGCAGACAGCTGGCTGAGCTCGAAGCTGGAAGGTAGTGAGGACAAGACAAGACTTCAGCACTGAGCTATGCTCGCAAACCTGCAGCGTCCTACTAGCTTCAGCATCCCATAATGAATTAAGACACCATTACATTTCAAACATGTTCAAATTAAACGTCTTTTCATTCCAATTGTTTGAAATTGTCAAATGTGTCAAAATTGTTGGCAGTAGAGCATGAGAATGATGTCAACCTACACCTTTGCTACCAGGACACTACAATGCAATCATGTATTCAAGCGGAGCATTATATAAATAAATATAAACAATGTTCATGGAGCCCCCCCCCCCCCCCCCCAAAAAAAAAAATCAAGTTATTAAAAATGAGATCGAGCTCCCTCAGGGAATGAGGCAATGATTGCAATAAGAGTTCTTATCTAACATGTCACTTTCCTGTGTGCGTTGCTTATGAACCTTGATGTAAGTAGCCTCAAAACCCACACTATGAAATTTGATTAAAAGTTATTTAAGGCATGTCTGTGTGTGCGTATGTGTGTGCGAGTGTGGGATAGAAGCATTTTTCATAAGAGGGATGATATCATACTCACCAAAAGACTCCCACAGGAACAAAGCTATGCATCATTTTTTCCTTTTATCTCTGCTGCGTTTACGTCTTCCCTGTTAGTTATTTCTCCTGTCTTACTTTATGATTTGTTTAATGTTTCACCGATGGTTTCATTTTTAACTCCGCACATTTATTTTATATTATTTGCACAAGGGCAATGGATTGCTTGCTTGTGCCCTTATCCCTTAGTCCCCCCCCCCTCCCCACCATGTTGTGGCATTGAAAGCAAAACGTATACTACTGTATGTATACAGTTACTGTTCTGTTGTCAAATACCAATAATGATAAAAAAATTCTCACCCAAATGGATATTTCTGCAATTGAGTCCGCTAAATCAAATTCTTATGTCCTCCGTAGCAAAAAGACACACATGGGCGTCCTCAATCAGATGATTTGTGTGCCTTCATTGGTCTCGAGATGAATAAAATAACTATTGATTAGAGCGCTTCATCTGACTTGTAAATGACTGCGAGCTCAGAGCTGCTTATCCGCCGCGCTCTAAGTGTCAGTATGTTTGCAAAGCATCCGTTATAGATGTTTGGATTGATTCCACTTTGACAAGCTGTTTGGGGCTGCTGAGAGCCTGTAATTGTGGGAGACGTGTGGATTCTATTTACCTTTGGTCTGACTGTTTTATTCCACTTCACTCAGGTAGCTCATGATCATTCGCAATCTTTACTCTCATGACTCACATAATGAAGTGAATGTCATTTTCAATCAATCGCAGTGTTGATCCAACTTAATTAGTACTTTAGAGGATACAAAGCGAGATTAGCTAACCTGCTGCTCTCGACTGCCAGGATTGTTTGTTTTGGCTCTGAATGAACCCGCCGTTTCATGGCTGCATCTCATTTCCTACTTTGCTTATTCTGTGTCAATCTATTAAATTTTGTCTACTGATTTTTATATTTTAATCGAATGTTCTCTTGGTGGAATGACCTTGAAAAAAATCTGATGGATGATATGTAGCTAGCAAGTTAAAACTCTTTTGACTGCCAGACGTTTTCAGAAAAGTGATGCCGTGGGTGCCAGCCGATTTAAGCGTTTTGACTGATCTTTCAAGGTCCACAGAAAATTGTGTTTGGACTATGGAAACACACATACTACCAAATGAAAGATTGGACTCTCATCTTTCATCAGAAAAAAAAGTTTGTTTCTACCTTATTCCGTTTTTCAGTAATCAACAATAGAAAATGGTTAGCTTCACCTCTGTTTAAAAAAAAAAACGTCTTTTAACGTCTTTGGCACTCCTCCATAGGATTTTACTAAACGTTATTTAACGTTTTTGGCAGTCAAAGAGTTTTAAAAAAATAGGTAGCTAGCTAACAAGATGGATGGATAGATATTGCTTTCACTTATTACAACTGTTTTATTATTTTTAGGGGTGACACTGTTTTATGTGTTTTAGATTGGGTGTTAAGTGTAAAAGCTCAACCAGGAACGGGGGGGGTTGTAAATTAGCATTTGCTAAACTCTGTATGCTAATGTAACATCAGATGCTAGCTTTGCTTAGTGTTTATGTCTCATTGCATTGTCCCTGTTAAATAAGCTAATGAAATGAGATCGATAGAAAGACAATTTAACATAAACAAAATATTCCCATTGGCAACGTTAACAACTCAACTGAACATAACATGAACAAAATATGCTACTATTAAACAAAATCAACCTTTTGTCCCAGAAAATGTAAACACAATTCTGCATCCAGTTTAGAGCATGCCAGGTAGGTTGCCTCGTTTTACTAAACATTTGGCACTTTGGTTTCAACAGACTTTCAAATGCACTTTGCAGCCGACTCTTTCTTGCTCAGTTACTGACATAGCAAACTCAAACCACTTCCAAATAACTGACAAAATGGTGCCTCCAGAGTAGACTAGCTCTTCTCTGTTTGCCTGCCATGTCTCCAGCACAGAAGTCACAAAAAAAAAAAAAAATCAATTTTTTTACCCCTAGCCGTTATTTTGACCATTTTTTGGCTCTGACCAAGCCATTTCAAAATAAAATACTGCCTACGGGTTTTAAAGTGTATCAATTAAATTGATTAACCACCTAGCCCTAAATATGTCTTCTATTATTGCATAATTAAATGTCTCTGCCTCTTGGATCTGACCCTCAAAAGGGCTAGCTGACCGTGAAGCCAACACAGTCTCCTGTGGTTTGACACCGTCTACAAAGGCAACAGAGCAATACCATGTCGTCATGGCGCCCGACAGAGGTATTGCTGCCTTTTGGAAAGTTAATGCATCCAGAGAAAAATTGCTCCCGGTAGGCTCCCTGTGTATTTAGTAGCACTTGACTTTAAAGCAGAACCGACCTACTGTGTAGCATTCTTTACAAGGAACCCAGGAGATGCTCCTCAGGGATAAAGATATCTAGCGTCTAAATATCCTCCGAGTCCATTTTTCTTTTTTTTTCCCACAGCATGTCTGACAAGGAAGATAAAGTCAAACGTATATATTAATGTCATCTTCACAAAAAGCGGCTTTTTATGGAATCCGCAAGGCAGAGAGAGGGGAAAAAAATAATCAATGTCAGCTCTTGCTGCCACGAAAGGTGCCAACCAGCTCATCAAGGGCAATTACGGCTCACCTAGCATGTCATTTACGCAGATGACGCAGCATCAGGAGAAATGATGAGTCCACTGGCCTCCCTCAAGGACATTTCAACACCGGCCATCACCATACTACTTTAGTCACCGCCATTTGGACATGGCGAATTCTTAGAAAACCATTTGCATAGCATTACATTTTCTGGTTATTTTGACCGAATGTCTGAATAGTAACCAGTGTCATTTACTTACATACATATGCATTTGTGGATTAATTTTACTCATAGGCCGGTATGACTGAACCCGAAAAGATGTATGATCACCTTATGTTACATTACTAATGAAAAGCTAGTTTTGAAATCAGAGGCCAGTAAAAACGGATTGCTCAAATGTTACGTTTATTTTTAACCCCTAGGCGTTATTGTGACCATTTTTTGGCTTTTTGTTGGTTCTGACCAAGCCATTTCAAAATAAAATACTGCCCACGGGTTAGAAGGATTGGTAACAAAAACGTTTGCAATATGTCAAATGTTTTTAAAAGTGATGATAGTTTTCATTTTTGCTACAAAAAAAACATCAATGCATTTAATTTGCTTTGGCAGGCCACATAAAAAGACGCGGTGGGCCAGATCTGGACCCCGGGCCTTGAGTTTGACACCTGTGCCTTATGATGGTCACAGAGCTCAAGTTTCTTAAATCGGGCATTATCGTTTGACATCCAACCTCTTGATACATCTCATGAGGCCTATTTTTCCGGAGTTTTGCTTGAACTGAAATTAAAGTGAAGCCAGATGATCGTGCTTGAATTAAGCATAATAAACATAACAATTAAAATTAACAGCAAATCACCACAATTATCAAGAATGGGGGGAAAAAAAACAAACGCAAGACATATTTTTTTTATGAGCAAAATGTAGGTTTTAATTGCCAGCAGCAGTTTGTAGAAGCAAAGCCAAAGCCCTTAATCGAGCGCTCGGCGGTTCATTTGAACTTGACCCAGAAACGACAATATACCCGCTTATCTCTGTCAACCAGCTCCTGATATTCCCTTCAAAGTAGTCAACGTAAAACGTATATTATTTCGCACTATGCCTCCACCTGTTGCTAAAACGCCGCAGCACAATAGCTTTTGCTGATGTGCGTTTTTCCTCCCCCGACAAACTAATTGTATCTGCACGTATTCCCAAAGAAAAATGAGAGCCGCCGCAGCACTAATTGTTAAAAATGAATTTAGCGGGGGTCCGTGTTGACTCATTATTCATCGTGGTTATTGCTACCCGTTTGGCTCAGCCTACGTGCGCCAGAATGGATCCATTTGTCTCTGTCGGCGATGGGCCCTTGACAGATGTGCCAATATGGCTACCGAAGTTCAGCGTTGGGTGGGAGGTGGGGGGGGGCATCTTAATTCTCCATGATGTATCATGCTGGCAGCAAGCAATGAATGGAATTGAGTTCCAAATCATCTTACTTCCCACTGCCTCTGGCAATCTGTTTCCTTTCTCTCGACGAGGTAAATATATTAAAGATGGAAATAAATTAGGGGTTACTGAGCCTTGAGCTGAGAGTGTATCAGTGAGTTTTTATTGAAGTTGATTGCTTGTATTGTCACGTTGGCTTGCCCTCATGCCTCAAGGTTACGGAAAGCCAGCGCCCCCAAAGCACACTATGATGTTTTCTGCTTTTCCCCCATTTAGACTGGATTGATGCGTCGGGCGCACGGGTTTGCTATGTAAACATAATTTAATTTCAGGTATCACATGGCGCCGCTGTGCCTTGAGGACGCATATTAGGCCTCGTTGGTGGCTCAGGTTCATCTTAATAGATGTGGACAAGCTTTGCCTGCTGGGATTGCAATATAGAGGAAGCGTTAGATTGCCAGTGCACTAGTTTTGTCTGTAATGTGGTTATGGTGATGAGCTGGAGAAGCAGCTCAGCAAATTTTCAAACTCATAATCATAATAATTTAGTCTGCAACGAGTACATAGCAGCCCAGAGGTGCGGCGTTAACTACAGGGGGCGGGGCTTTGATAGCGGCAACATGTTGGAAGACGGCGGAGGCTTTGCTTGGAAATCTAAAGCGGTGTTTGATGGATAAGACTAAGATGACATAAAAAAAAACGAAAACTGGAAAGCCTGGAGAGTTGCGAGTAGAAGTGAGTGAATGTATTTAGCACTACATCACTTCCAGTTCATACGCATTCCTTGCTTGTTTGGTCGTTTATCCTTTGCTACTATCTGGAGTTTACTGAATTACACTGCTAACTATTGATTTCTGTCCAGATTCTAAATTATTTGGACACTTGCTGTGTAAACATTGGTGTTGGCCATTGTTGTCCCTGCTTAGCTTGCAGAACGACTACAACGCGGGGAAAATAATGGCTTCTGAGGGGGTGGCGGCCGGGGCGCTCTAGTTCGGAGTAGGGCTACACCAGGCGTCTGCGGTTTGTTTCTAGCAGAAGCCTGAACGTTCAATTCAAGCACTGACTAGTATTTTGAACTGTTCATAATTAACTCATTCAGTGCCATTGACGGCTATAGACGTCAAAAATCCATTTTAACTGGGCTGGCAGCAATTGAGTTAACTTCACCTTGTTCCAGTTGAAGAAAACCAACCCACAAGCATGGTTTTGCTACCAACATACTTCACTGTTGGTATAGTTTTTTTTTGTTTTTTTTTGGGGGGGGGGTGATGAGCTGTGTCACATTTGTGCCTTACGTACACAGTAAATTTTGTAGAGTACATTTTATTCTAAAAAGAGTCTATTTTACTCTAAACAGAGTATAAATAAATATTTGAGAGAATGTTTTTGGCCTCCTTTTGGATATCAGCAAACGAGTAGGAGTGGCATAGCTCAGGTGGTAGCGTGGCCGTCTCCCAAGCTGAAGGTCGTGAGCTCGTTCCGCAACCCTTGTGTTACTTTTGTTTTGATTTTTTAAATAAACTAATAACATTTACTCCCAAAAATTTTTTTCTGAAATGTACTTAGAATTTCTGAATTCTACTTACTAGAAGTTCCTGCATCTCCTTGACCAGTTTGTCCTAATCTCTACTTCAACTTTGGAGGGACGTCTCGTTCTTGAAAATGGGACTGTTGTGCCATATTTTTTATTTTTTTGTACTTGATTGATGATGACTCTTTTCACTCTGTTCCTTGGTGTATTTTATGCTTTGAAAATGATTTTCTTCCCTTTGTCTGACTAATAATACCTTTGAACAATGATATCCCTCTGATGTTGTGGAAACTCTCTGTGGACCGTGTAGTACACTCGGATAGCGCTAGAACATCAGAATTTGACTTGGGATTATCGAAGGTATGCATATAGCGGGTATGCGCAATAACTAATCTGACATGGTTTTGAATGTGACTGACAGCTTTTAATTTAAACAGGTGTAATTGTGCATTATCTCAGTTGTATTATTTATTTATTTTAGTGCGGTCACTTTTGGTGATTTTTTTTGTATTTCGTATTTCTATGGTGATTTTAGAAAAAAGAGGGGGGGGGGGCTAGATATCGTACTATGTTACCAGTTCGGTCATTGTTTTCCAAAGTAAAAGCAGTTTTGCAAATGTCTTATTTTGATTAAATACAGAAGATAATCAGACTTCTTTCATAAAGGATGACAGAGATCAGTGGACAATTTCATGTTGATATGCTGAAATGAGAGAATTTGGACAGTTTTAAATTTAAAAAAATGGCTCCAAATGATTACTCGATTAATGAAATAGTTGTAAATTAATTTGATAATTGATTCATTTTCAATGAATCAATTAATTTTGAGAGCCATAATTCATTTATTTATTTGTTTTTGGGCCAAGGCATACTAATGGGGCAACAAGTTTTAAAATTTCTCTCGGTCTAATTTTTGTACAGTATACAAAAAAACCTTCATTGGAACAAGGCTGTGCATAATTTTTCTTTTTTTTTTCTTTTCAGGAAAGCTCAGTATTGTTCATTCGATTTGACATCATCATTGCTCTCCTTTTTTTTTTTTTTTTAAAAACAAACAAACAAATCAATTAAAAAAAATTTAATAAATGTTTTTTTTTTAAATATATATATACATATATATATATATATATACATATACACACATATATATATATATATATATATATATATATATATATATTTTTTTTTGTATGTGGGTGAGTATGTGTATGTGCGTGTGTGTGTGTGCGTGCGTGCGTGCGAGCGTGTGTGTATTCATCAGTTCACCTAAAGCCCATTAAAAAAAATCCCATACTAATAATATAATATAATAATAAATTGCCAAATGCAGAGACATCAATGTAAGTTATCACGATGTAGTGGCTCTCGCTAACAGACAGAATTAAGTAACCAGAATTAGGTTAAAAAATTCTATATACGTAGACCATGTTTCTATAAATTTTGATATTTGGTTTTTATTTGAGGCAGATATTTTTTCCATTAAAATGTGATTTATGAGGAGGTTAGACCATTGGTCGATATTCAGAGTTTGTTTATTTTTCCAGTTAACAAGAATTGTTTTTTTAGCGATAGTAAGGGCTACAAGTGTAGATTGAAATTGTTTATGTGGTAAGTCAGTTGTTGTTAGGTCACCTAGCAAACACAAGTTGTGCATAATTTTTCTATTCTCACTACACAATAGCCACATAAACAATCAGGATCCGCAGCATGTTTTTTTCTTCTGTAAAATACCTCAAAATGATGAGAACGGGAATATCAATAAAATGCGTTCTTTTGTGCTCCTTCATAAAGCCCATATGATTCTTTTCTTCCTACACTTACCATTTCAGTCAGTTTGCCGCCTTGTTAACATCGCCAAGCTCATATAATCATTGAATTTAGTTCTCTTACATAGAGGGATACGCATGTGTCTGTATGTAGGCGGTGCAGACGCGTGACCGAGGGAGTCAGTGGAGGAGTTAACAATTCTGTTTTTCATGGAAGTTTTATTTTGAATTTTATGCCTGCATCATTGAGGCTGGCCCTACAGCAACTTTAATTATAATATGAATTTAACAGACCGACATTAACTTCTCTTTTGAATACATTTTCTCTGTGTGAGCTCCCTCCTCCTTCCCCTCCCCGCTCTAAGTTTCCTCCTCATTTATCTTTCTTAATGTTGGCTGCATCTCAATTCTGAGCATTGCATGTGGACGCTATGGGGGTAGTGAAGACGGCAAGACGCCAATTGCATTAAGACGTGATTTAAAACGGCCGCTTGCAGCGCTCTGCTCAATGCTCATCTGGTGTTATGGAGTACAGTACATATACATGTCATATATGCACCTATTACTCATATGTAACATTAAAAAAAACAATGACTTTGATTTGAACATTTTAGCATCGCAGAGGAAGTGATGCAAGATTGGAGAAATGCACGGCTGATAAACTCAAGCCATTGTGCGTAAGAACACAGAGAAAAGTATTTAGCGATAACATACGCTTCATATGTTGAGTTCTGCTCTTTGAATTCACTATCAAAAGATTTCTCTATAATTCACTGCAGTGGGAAAAAAGAAAGGGAAAAAAAAAACATTCACCAGTGCAATGAGCACCATTCAGACAGTGTCCTTAGCTAGCCAGAGACTTTTGTTTATGAACGAGATTGTTAGTACAAAAGGAGCAATTCATAAGGAACACTTTAAAACTTGCCCACTTGACATCTATCAATGTTGCTTCATCGCAATACATGACAACTCATGTGCACGTGCTTTGTATGCTATTTTTTTTGTTCTGGAATAAATGTACCATTTGTTCAAGTTTTAAAATACGTTAAATGGATTTTGCGAAAATCAAGGTCTTAAATGTCATTAAAAACATTAAAAAAAAAAATATGTCCAGAAGCATTCATTTTGTATATATTAGTGGAGACTGGGGACAAGTTGTAATTTACAATGGACAAAATGGGCATGAGTCCACAAGTTCCTTTATTTAATTTCCAATTAATTTGCTGTTAATTTCTGTTATCAATGTCCAACATGAAACACAAATGCCAACTAGTGGCAAAAAACAACACCCTCAAAACAAATCTGACTCAATGGTTTACGCTCCTTTTAACTGTGCAGTATAGTATATCATTTTTAACTTAAAATCATTTTCTAAATTACCATAAATGAATACATGAATAACGTTACAGCCATCTGTTAATTATTAACAGAAGTATTAAAAACTTTTACTGTTTTATGTTAAACATATAGTATTGGCAATGAATTGTGAGTAATTGTGACAATCCTGCCATTATGATAAAAAATTGTAATCGACTGATGATAGCCTTGGAGTATTTAAGTATGCATGTGTGCATATGTACATGGACATATTCATTAAATTTCATTTAAAAAGTGTTCAATTGGATTTGCTGATATATTGACCTTTTAAAGAACAGCGTATTTGATTTGAGACCTTTAAGACCGTGTGACATACAAAGTAACATTTAAAGTTTAATGTTGTGCCACTTGTTATTTTGTTTTTCAGTTTGCTCAAAATATCAGCTTTTGACAACGATCAAGTCCAAGCTGGCAAAAATCAAATTCCATGTAATGATAATGTTAGGAAAGGTACATTTTTCAGTCACGCTGACTGTGGCTAATGGTCTGCTTAGCGACGACCTTCTTCTGTGGGAGCGCCATAAGAGATGACCTTGTGACAACCTCTGTCCCCCGCATGACGGCGGAAAGCATGTCTTTATATACCTCTCCTGCTGGTTTCTAGGATACAGCGAATTCCCTTCGTTTTGGAAAAGGAGGGCTCCCCTGCAGGTATCCACTCCTGCTCTCCATTTCTAGTGATCAGCTGTATGAGAAAAAACGATGACACCATGAAAAGACTAATGCACAAAAAGCCGCTTTCTGCCGTGCGTTTCTCTCCGTTAAAGCCGCAGTACTTTCAGTTCTCAACGGTTACCTTGGTGGCTCAAGGAAAGGGTTCCTGGTTGATCAGCTACTTGAGATTGAGATAATGAAGGTCTTACTTGAAATGTCTTTCCTGATGGATGCTCACGGCGCAGTCATCGCCTAGACATATTGTCTGTAAGTTCTTCATTAAACGTGGCCTTTTAATGCATTGTATGCATAGTCTGTGTTGACGTGTGAGTCCTTTGTCCCAGTCCACCCTCACTCGCTGTTATGATGCTTTGTATCTTTCTTTTTTTTTTTTTAAATTGCTATATTGACTCTTTGTTCACACTAGGTCTACTTTAGTGAATGCAGGCAGCATTGTATTGTTTGATTACCTTGGGTTTAGTGCAAGTGAAAAGTATTATAGAGTGTTCATAAAATTAAGCTTTAAAGCCATTACGAAAATAAAATAATAAGTCTGAAATGATATTTCCATGGAAGTAAAAAAAAAAAAAAAAGGTCAAGAAAGTGACCTTGCCTGAGGATCTGAATTACCGATCAGATAAGGTTCTTCTTTTGTAATACTTTAGAGTACCTACACTTTATGGGACAATTTTAATTTAAAAAAGAAAAACATCTTTTAGATCATGGCCCAAGGCTGACTTTAGTTGTTATTGAAGATGGATGGAAAGGAGTTTGAATTTGTCATCCATCTTTCCATTTTCTGTAGTGCTTGTCCTCTATAGGGTTGCTGGAGCCTACTCCACCTGACTTTGGGTTACGAGCTCTTAGTCTGCACACGCTGGACTGGTCACCTGCCAGTGTAGAAGTGCATATACTCAAAATTGTCATTAAAAAAAAAAAAAGTCCAGAAAAACATTTTGTTTTAGAAACGCTGATATGTATAACAAATCTGTCATTTGTACTTGCTTATAATAATAAAATTAGCATGACTTGATTAACTCATTCAAACCAAAAACGTGTAAATACATTTTTTTTTTTTAAATGCTTTGTCCTTCAAAACGGCCAGCAGGTGGCAGCAGAGTATAAGAGATCAGCCAAGGCCATGTTCCAACAAGCTCTTTTTGTCAGTGTTTTCACCAGGAATGTGAATAATGATAAAGCTTAGCTATATTCGAAAGCTAATTGTTGCAAAACGTAAACGGGTACAAATATACTTCTTTTCCTGATGAAAGAAGAAACTCTAATCTTTATTTTGGTAGGTTCCATGTTTTTATAGCAATAGAACACAATATTCTGTGAGCCTTGCAAAATCAGTCAAAATCCAGTAAAACAGCTGGAGCGAAGGGGGTTGCTTCAGTGAAAATGGCTGGGTGTGAATGCGTTAATATGAAGTCAACTTATTTATTTCAATTTTTTTCAACTGTAACCTTTCAAATATTACTGTAAAAGATTTTATGACGATAGTTTGAGGTTCCACTTGAACAGCAATGAACACAATATTGTGATTATCTGTGAGGCTTGCAAAATCAGTCAAAATCCAGTAAAACGGCAAAGGGGTTTGCTTTAGTGAAAATGGCTGGGAGTGAATGAGTTAAGAGCAGTTTGTAGTTATTACGGGTAACCCAAGCAGCCTAAATTAATGGAAAATGTATTTATTATGAGACAAAATATAAAGTATAATGTTGTAAAACAATATTTTGTGAACAATGAACAAAAAGAGTGAAAAACGGTTACTATCAGACCGCAATATTGTTTTACGATTTGTCCCCATTCTTGTGTTTTAACTTACCGGTCCTTAAAAACCAACCAGCCTAGCTACTATAAAACTGCCAGTAACTTGATCATGTAGGATAATGTTTAACCGGTGGTTAAACTCCACACAGGCTTTTACCATTGTTATTTTGATACCTCAAATGAATTACATAACTAGAACTTATAACTAGAAAAAAAAAATGCTGTGTTAACTTTTCAGTGTTGTCCTCCCACAAAGCATACAATATTCATGCATCTTAGTTTTGGCTCAGTGCAATTACAGGTCAGTTTTACCCTGCTACACTTGATAATGTGATTATATAATTGAATCTTTGGTTTAACTGTGTGCTTTTGGAGATGTTTAGCCGGATGTGTGTGGCCCATCTTTAGGCACAGTGGATGCACAAAAATAATGAGCGCATTTGTCTGCGTAACACCGCAATTACCATAACAAACTTGAAATTGCCTGACATTCTCAACAATGATCGGAATTCATTGTGGTCTTTCAGAAGCTACCTCCAAATACCCGGTGCCAACAAAAGGCCACTTTTGTCTTGATTCATTTTGTTTTAAGGAAAAAACAATGGCATCATTTAATATGCGTAAGTAATTGCTTCATTTGTGGGCAGTGGAATGCGAAATCCACTGGAATAATTGTTTGTTTTTTTTTCTTTCTTTTTTTCTGGAGAGCTCAGTATTGTTCATTCGGTAATTTTTTATTAATAATTGTTTTTAACTCATTCACTGCCATTGACGACTACAAACGTCAAAAATTCATGTGAAGTATTTCTATTTAACATTTTTTTCATTTTATTAAATTTTTTATGAAAAACTAGATTTTTTTTTTACTGTACATTTATAACAGATATAAAATTATCATGCGATTAATTACGATTAAATGCCCCTTTTTTTCTTTTTTCTTTTTTTTAAATAGGCCCGTCAGGTGATTAAAATTTTTAATTGTAATTAATCACATGACTTCACCAGTTAACAAACGATTTATCTGTTCTAAATTTACAATATTTTTTTCCCTAAGTTTTCATACTCTTGTTAGCAAAAGTAGAAAAAAAATTTAAACTAATGGAAATATTTAAAATGAATTTTTTTACGTCTATAGCCGTCAATGGCAGTGAATGAGTTAATAATTGTCAACGCTAGATATAAAAAAAAAAATTGTACAAATATTTTTAATAATTTCTTGCGAGCAGAGTGCAGTTGAGCGCTGTCGGATCCGCCAGAGCGAGCCGTCCACCTGCCGGCATGGCGCTTCAGCGGCGCAACAGCAGCTGTGCTGTGGAGCAGAACAAACCAGGACATGTCGCCGGTGATGGCACACAAAAGCGTGCGCATCCGACTTGCTTGTGTAACACCCAAATGGTTAAAGGAAGACAAAGTTCAAAAAAAGTCTAAGGGCTCCCGGGGGTATTGCATTATTCTGCCTGAGTGTTACGATATTTAAATAACAACGAACTGTCCCGTTTCATCTCACTGACGCACAACTTTGGAGCTAAAACTTTCCTCTTGAAGTTCACTCGACAAGGTTACGCACTCGCGCTAAGCGGTGGAGTTACTGTTTGGTTTCGACACGTTGGCCCGCTGCCACGTTCAAGGGGAAACCGTTAGCATTTTTTCAGTTGCAGGGAAGCGCTTCCTTGTGGGACAGCGTGTATTTCGGTCCCTCTCCTTTCTTCACACAAGGTCCTGCAAGATTATTTTTACAGACCAAGGGATGTTGTACTTACGCAGCGGCCAACACCCATGAACAGGAAGCCACAGTTTCTATGAAAGTCCACGAGATGGAAGCAGATAGCACAGAGGGGAAACAATATTTTGGCTAGGGCTCATTCTGCCGGCCAATTAGACTCGGAGGCTTGTATGATTTAGCACTTCCTCTGCTTGCTTTTATGTGTCGGGGCTGCTGTGTGGAACACAATGACCCCTGATTAAAGATTGAGCTCGTACTTGGAGACAGCCTTGGCGCCGTTCTTATCAGATGCCTACTTCTCAGGACACAGCAATGCAACTTGAAATCAATGGTTGTATCCGGTATAACGTCGGCTCAGACGGCAAAAATATTTCGATTTTTGTGAGAAAAATCTCAGTCTCACCCCCTGGTGATTTCTTATGAATGCCGGAATGTGTTTAGAAATTTAAAATGGTTAAGAGTAGGAATTTTCGAGGCCACTTTTTTTTTTAGAACGATACCGATACTGATACCAAGTGCTGATACCATTGGTACATAAAATTTCCCCAAAACAATGACAGATAAAAAAAAATTAAAAAAAACATATATCCCAACTATAGCAAATTTCCTTAAAATCGAATGAAATTAATGGCAATTATATTTTTCCAATTTGCTCATAAAAGTCATTTTGTATAGAGCACACAATAAAATGTATTTTTAAAAAATCCACACATAAAATGAAACAAATAATCCAGAAAAAAGTCCATATTTCTTTTTAAAGAATACAGTGAAGTGCAAATAATTCAATTCAATACATTAGTGTTTCAAGTAATAGTAAGAATTCCTCAAGCTGTTTAGTGTGTGACATTTAATTATATCTTGTTTTGAAATCCATGCTTTTAATTTGGAAGGCTGCTTTGTATAGGAATTTGTATACATAAAACCCCAAAAGAAATGAAAAAGCCACATTGCAATTATAGTGTAGTGTCTACAAGAGCTATAATTAGCATCTGCGAGGGCCGTAAATGGCACTTTTATGTTTTTAGCGCAGCAGCTAAGAGTGCTAAAAACAGTGCACGGCAAACATAAACGAGGCAATTAAACATGGCGAAGTTACGTGAGCTATTAAACATATATGAACCACAGATATTAGGAATAGATATCGATACTGATATTGGGCATATTGACTAATACATCAGTATCTGCCTTTTTTCAAAGTCTTACGACTGATAAAAGTTCAAGCTAAAACCATTTTAATCTCATGGAGCTATTTAAATTTTCTGTTAACTTTATAAATGATGCTGCTGCGAACCTCCTGAACCTTTTGTTTTTGTTCGACATTAAAACAAAGAAATGTGAATATTTTTTTTTTTTAATTGGAAAAAAACTGAGCTATGGTATTTACGTCTATAAGTTTCCATTAAACTTTTTAACACATACTGATAACCTTGGGAGGCATTTTTTTTTTCAAATATAAAATGAGGTATATTGTCTAAGATTTAAAAAAAAAAAAAAAACATTTTTGAAAAGTCTGAAAAATTGTTCAATAAGCATTAATGCTTTAAGACATTACAACAAAGTTATTTTTTTGTATTTTGACATTAGTATTTAAAAAAAATATTGACGCCAAGACTGGGCGTCGATACCAGTATCGATATCCGTCACGAGTACAGATACCATGAAATGTGGCCTGGTATCGGCCCGATACGATACCTGGTATCAGTACTCGCCCATCCCTAGTTAAGAGTATTGATTTTAAAGTGTCTCAATATGATTGGACAGTTGACTTGACAGAGTACAGTGCATTAAAGAAAGAAAGAAAAAACGATGGACCTTTTTTGTTT